>NC_140462.1:16710000-16772500 GCF_051167445.1 Perissodus microlepis
CTGTTAATGATTTAATAATCATAAAGACACGGAACAAAAAATTGCATCCATGGGAGAGCTCCAAGGAAAAAAACCACTACTTACCAAAAAGAACATATAGGCTCACCTCACATATGCCAAAAACATCTTGATGATCCCCAAGACTGTTGGGAAAATAAATGGTGGTCTATTAAGACAAAAGTTTAACTTTCTTGAAGGTTTACATCCTGTTACATCTGACATAAAGGTAGCACAGAATTTCATAAAAAGAGCATCACAACAAAAGTCAGACATGGTGGAGGTAGTGCCAGACCATCGTCTGGGGCTGCTTTTCTGCTTCAGGACCTGTTCGACTTGTTGTACTGGATGGAACCGTGAATTCTGCTCTCTACCAGAAAATCATGAAGGAGAATGTCAAGCCGTCAGTTTGTGCCCTGAAGCTTAGCGTACTTGGGTTATGCATCAGAAAAATGATCTGAAACACAGCTAGTCCACCTGTGAATGACTAAAATAAATAAACAAATAAGTAAAAATGAAGGTTATGGAGTGGCCTAGTCAAGGTCTGACCTTAAATCAGATGCTTTGGCGTGACCTTAAACACTTCATGTTGGAAAACCCTCCATGCGGAGGGT
The DNA here is from genome assembly GCF_051167445.1 of Perissodus microlepis. Classification (NCBI taxonomy): domain Eukaryota; kingdom Metazoa; phylum Chordata; class Actinopteri; order Cichliformes; family Cichlidae; genus Perissodus; species Perissodus microlepis. Next base: position 16,710,612 of record NC_140462.1, read on the forward strand.
TTATATATATCTTTATCGCATTGATTTTAAGCTTTGCAATTAGCTTGAAACATGTAAGTGTGAAAAATATGCCAAAAATAATAAATGAGGGCGGGGACAAAGAGTTTTTCACACCATTGTGCACACATGGTGTTAGAAATGCAAGCGTATTACTAATATAGCTTACATACACAGTGCAACAATTCGTGTGGTCAAATCTTCAAAATGTATCGGTTTGTTTTAGCCTGTCAAACTGTCATGTATGATGCAGAATAAATAAGATTAAAAAAAGACCTCTGCATTGTTTATCTCTGCTCTCGTGGGGGATTAATCCCTCTGGTTTCCATTACCAATTAACTCCAATAAAACACTTCACGCTCTGCTCCCTTGGGCAATACGATAGGCGAGCAATTTAGCATATTAATGTGATCAAGACAGGACCTGTTCCTGTGTCCTTTGTTCCCTTTTTCTTTTACCTGTCCTGCCCCTTTAAGATTAGACATTTCAATCTAGGCGTGTTTCCTGCTACCATTGACTAAAACCGAGAGCTGGCAGGCTGTAGGGGGAAAGGCATATCCAAGAGCTTTACATATTCCTGGACACACTGGTGATTCTTTCTTATTTTTTTTTTTTCCTTTAAATGAAGGCTGTTGAACCAGCAGTGCAGTCACAGTCTAACAGCCTGTTTGTGAAGACCCAGCAGCTGCTCGCCCGTAAAACCATTTATGATTTATCGAGATTATATGAATGTCAGTCGGTCAAGGTCCGCTCTTCCGATTGAAAAGCTGGATTTTCAGGTTTCTGGTGGGAATCATCTGCTGCACGCATTTGGATAAATTTCTCCTAATTTCCAGAGGTGCCCGGACCGTGAAGGGATTGAGGTTGTTTGAGCGGAGAGGGAGGCTCACTGTGGGAATGACATGCTGCAGTAAAGACGGGAAATAATATGGATTAGAAAACGCCGATGATGTGACTGCGACACTTTGAATGGTCAGAAAATGCTTCCCATCCGCCACTTAGCGCACAAGTCTTTAATATCACTCATTAACTGGACTGTTTTTGACTAAATAGTATTTTGGGAAGGGGCTACATGTGCGCAGATCCCCTCCCGAGCCATCGGCGTATTGTCTGAATCCCTTTGCAGTATAAATACTTGTACTGACCCAAAGAATCGCACACTGCTGATCTGAGACGAGGACACCATGTCGGCGGTGATGATAACACGAAAGGTGCGAAAATGGGAGAAGCTCCCGGGGAAAAACACTTTCTGCTGCGACGGACGGGTGATGATGGCCCGGCAGAAGGGCGTCTTCTACCTGACACTCTTCCTCATCACCGGGACCTGCGCCCTCTTCTTCGCTTTCGAGTAAGTCATACCCCGTGGCAAAGTTATCAGCTGCTCCAAAAAGTGTTTGTAACTCCCTTTAGGCTTCTTATGCCTTTTCCAGTTCCCAAAATATCGAGTCTTATAGCCTTATCCAACATTTGTCAACTTTAGAGGTGCATAAAATCAGTATAAACTCACATAATAAATATTTTAGCTTCAATCAAAAAACATCCATCACTGCTTATTTACGTGTTAGAGATGTCCGCTCTGAGAATATAGGTTGTTTGATCATGAAATGCATTAACAATTAACAATTTATTTTGATTGATTGATCTGGAAAGCAGTATCCACCTTCTCAGAACTCAAGGCATATCCTTGACTAGCTGAATATCCTAATGCATCACAAAGAGTAACGTAAAGTCCTCACCTTTGATTAGGTTAAATCAGCAAATCAAGCTTTTACTGTTATCATCATCTCAGTTGTGTGTAGCTGATCTGAAAATGATTTCTTTAAGGGAGTATTGGATTTTTGTTGCCTACTTAATGGTAATGTGATCCTGGGCTCGGTGGTGGGCAGTAACTGTAACCTCCTTTTATGGTCTTCTTTTGTAACAGGCAACAATTTCACTTTGATAACCTCGTATTCGTGTCTTGTTGATCTAAATTCTCTTCCTGACAGAGAAGATGGTTATGACTGACCACATACTGAGTTGTTCAATATTTAATGACACAAGTCGTTCAGCTTTGCGGCTGGTTTAAGACGGAAATGCTGCCCCCCCCCTGTTTTTTTTTTTTTTTTTTTTTGGTCTCAGCAGTTCTGTCCCAATCCACTACTTGCACAACCCATTGGACTCATTATCCCGGCAAGCACTGTCGACCTGCTCGGATGCTGCTCGTGAACCCAGATGTCATCAGTACATGCTGTACTGAGGAGTGCCTTTAATAAAATGAAGAACATGTACATGGCTCATAAAGCAGTGCTGCATACACTTTCTGTCCACGTCCTTGTTATTTCCTCTTTTCTTTCTTGGTAGTTTTTAAATGAGACACAGAACACAATGATTTGGCACAAAATCCTGCTGTGTAACACAGTAACCTCCGTTGACTGTGGGTGTGTATGCGGCTACCAGGCCAAATGGATTTGGAGCATAGTGGAGAAGAGAAGTAGCTGCTCATGCATAGTGCCAGGCCCTTCCCGTCTCCGTCTGCCTGCACGTTAATGGCCTCTTGCTTTCCTCTGAGTCTGCACAGAAGGAGCTGTTGTCCGGCTCAGAGCACAGAGGGAAAAGGATGATACTGCTCATGCTGAGCATCCAGAGCTGGGAGGAGGCATTATGATAACTGATAGCTAGAGGGTCGTTAACTTGCTATGTTCATATTACAGCACAATATAATTATCTTGCTGGGTGGGACAGCTACTGAAGTTGGGCCCGAGCAACATGGGGGTAATTGCTAAATTCAGTTGCATGGCAACTTGATACATTGAAGCTATGACAGGGTGAAAGCCATCAGCAGAAAGGCTCAGAGGTATAATGCATTCACAAAATGCCAATTTAACTAGTGATAGAAGCATTAAAACACCAAGTCTAAGCTCTTTGCTATTGTAGAATTATTTGTCAGCTAGTGCGAGAGCTGTAAGTAACAGCTGTTTTCATAATTAATGCATCTGCTGCTGATTATGTTCATTTTTATGCATTTTCCAGAGTCTGAGACTGCTTGTTCAGAGTACTTATTTTATCTTAAAACCCGACTGAAAAACCTTCCCATCGCTTGTTTCCCATAAATAAACAACAACTATTGCATAATCATGAAACTTAGCACAGACATTCAGGCTCCCCAAAAGAAACCAATTGTAATCCTCCAACCCCAAATCTTGAATCTCTATAAACAGATATTTGCATATGAATATCTAGAATCTGTTGGCAAAGACAAGAGTTTTGGTGATGGAGGTTTCCTTGTGTGGCAGGTATTGAGGCCACCACTGTGATTTGATTTATGACTAAATCATTGCAAAACTGATCACATTTGTAACAGCTGCTGCTCTCTTTTGAAATGTCATCGTGTTAAGCTGCTAAACTAAGGCACGCTAGTGGATAAATATCTGTTAGGTTTGTCATTGTGAGTATAAATCAGTATGCTGACGTTAGGATTATCTGGCTCATTTTGTGCTAAAAATGGAAAAAAAGGTATAAAACAGAAGCCAATAAATTATCAGTTAATCTGTAAAACTAATATTTGTTGAATTTCACTGCTCTAAAACACTAAAAACAAACCAGTGATCAAAAATTTAATTTTTGTATAAAGGCTTGCAACACATTAAAGACTGTATTGCAGTCGATTGTGTGACGCTGCATCAGTATAATCAGCTAAGCTGTCTGTCAGGGCAACGTCTTGCTGTTTCTTTATCTTGGAGAATTCCTTCCTCACATGTGATCTTAAGGTTGGGCAGTGTGCTGCACCGTGACGTTGTTGGCAGAACAAGGGAGGGCAGTGTCATGGCGTGAGCTGGCTAATATCCAAGGCCAGGGGAGCAGACATCTCACTTTTATCATCAGCCACCGGCACCATGTGCAGGGAGACCCCTCCGTGTTTTAATTTGTGCTAAATTGCGGAAACCAGTGGCTGAGTACACAAATGGAAAGATGCATTAGGAACAAGTAAACAAATTAGTCACTGAAGAAATGCGACCAGCCTTTTTAGTTTTCTTTTCCCTTGCTGGGCAGAATTTTAAGTCTTTACATCCTTACTTTATTGGATTTGTGCTGATCCTTTTTGCATATGTATTAAACTGGGTATTGCATTCAGTGTGTGTGTACAGAGGGCTTTAGCATGTACATATCTGCAGAAGGCTTACTTGTAGATAGATGTTTGCAGGTTTTTGTCAATGTGTGTGCATATGTGCATGTGGATTGCCACCTATGGATTTTGGAGGAAGGAACAAGAAACTGGAACATAAGGACAGTGTGTCATCTGTCTGTCCACCACAGGACACTGAGCCACTAGGCCAGAAAACCATATGTGCATGACGATCGTCTTTTCTGGGTATTGGTGCTGTATGTGTGCGGTAATGGGAGCGATGCAGGAGAAGTAGGTGTACAGGGCTGAGCCTGCAGAGCGAGTGGCTGCAGTCAGAAGAGCCCTTGTAGTCAACCCCCCGAGCCTCTCTCAGCATCTAACTCCACCCTGTCTCCCTGTTAACCAATCGGAAAGCGGCATCCGGCCAAGGCCAAATGAGCAATAACATGATTTATACCCTACTCAGAGTACGCGCTCCATTTACAGCAACCATGATCTAAAGGCTTTGTTGAAGCTTCTGTATCAGAAGGAGAGAGCCGCTCCTCTGTGGAGGGTAGATTTTATAAATCTATAGCTCACAGCCTGTGAGCCTGCTTCATGCAAGGAAGGAAAGTCCACATTATATTTGCATACATTTTTGAAATAGATGGACTGCTATCAAAAATGTGACAGAGATACTGCTAAATAAACACATTTCTCATCAGTCTCAAGTTCACTTGCTAAATATTATATGACGCAACATCTGTGATCCTAACTTTAATCCCAGTAAACGTTCTGTGACCCAGGCTCTAATGTTTCATCTCTCTCGTTTGGTATTTAAATGTTGCATAACAAGGACGACTGATTTAAGCCTGGCATCAGAGTATAGTGAGTGTAGTCTGGAGCTTCAGGTTCAGGGGGTGCAAGCTCCCATGACATCAGAGCAATGAGACATGTATCATTTTTGTCTACCTGAAGCAAGAAATTCAGTCACGGCTTGATACCGCATACTAATGTATGAGGTGCTGATATCTGCATAGGTTGGATGACTCTTGAAATATTCTTAGATAAGAAGTAAATGTTAAGTGAGCTTTTGGATTTCGTCAGGCTTTCATTTTTTTTGAATATTTATGAGAATAACATGAGCAGTTTTATTGTTGTGGGAAAAGCACGAGGATCCACGAAAGCTTTTCTGATATCGACTTGTTTTCTGCTTGTATCTTAAAAAGGAGAGAGGGCAAGCCGAGTTTGAGAGCTTTTGTTTTTTTTTCCTCAGCAGTGCCCTAGAAACAGCCAGGCACAGTCTACAGATGTTTGTATGACAGAAGGCTGTTACTGAGGCCCATTGTTGAGCTGCCTGCACAGCAAGTGCATAATTCATTTGGAGTATGATTCAAGCAGGCCCGCAACAGCTTACAGCTGTTAAGTATTAATAACGGAAGGGTTTGAAATGTTCGACAAAGGTAAAATGTCATGAGTCACTATGTGTGGCGTTGTAATCCCGGGTTCAGGGGCGGTGTGGCTGAGACGTTGAAGTGATTCTAATTTGGTGATATCACTACTTTAGGAGCTTTTCATCTCTGAGCTTGTGTCATTCTGAGTTAAGAAGGAACTAAACGTCTGCAGAAGACTCGCCTTAAAGCATCTAATGCCCACCCACACCAGGCACAGACATGACAGTAGGAGCAGCAGTAGGTAGTTTATCTGTCTCCTGTGTAATGAGATTTAATTGTTTTATTTTAATGCCTTTATTGTCTTTTATGACCACCAGGTTTTTCCCTAAACGAGTTCCCTTTTATTAAACAAAGTTTATTCGGTGTAACTTCGGTAAAACTCGGGGTCTAATGCCCACTCTGTGATATTTGTTTAAGATTTAATTAGGGGCCAATAAATAATCCAAAGACCATACAGCAAGGCTTTATTTGCTTATTAAGTCAAGGGGTAAACTCAAGTGTGATAATATTTTTGTGCCATGGTTAATAAGATTACAGTGAAAATAGCCTTTGAATGTGATGTAGGCCTCCTCTGAGTCAATCAGTAACCCATATGACCTACTGCAATTTGTGCAAAACAATAAAAACTGTAGAAACAAGGTTTTAGCATCTCATACCTTCATATAATTGGCAGTGGCACAATTTAAAATCCTTTGTTATTGTTGTTGTTATTATTATTATTTTTAATAAATTGGAAGAATGCAGGAATGGTTTAATACGCATATAAGGGGTGAGGTTAACAAATGTAATCAGGTTACATTTTGCCTTTTGTTATGCAGCATAGAATACACAGATAAGTGTGCAACTCATTAATTAGAAGACAATTTTGCTAAGAACTATGAGAACACAGTCTGTTTGGATTGTAATGGCAATGCATTTTATTTATGTAATACCTTTCAAAAACAAAGTTACAAAGTGCTTAACAAGATAAGATAAGAAACAGCAAATAAAACATCTAAGAGAAGGCAAAGGTCAATCAACATTTGGCTTAGGAATAAAAGCAGCACAAGGAGATAAAAGGTGAGGAATAAAGAAAATTAAAAATAAAACAACAGGTAATTAAAAGCTAGTAGAACGTAGATTGAAATTATAACTAGGAGAAGGCGATTAAACAATTAAGGTGGACAACATCGAAATAAACTTCAAATGGAGGCACAGAAAAAGCCTACTTTGAAAAAATATGTCTTTAAGAAGGATTTAAAAGACAAAAGTGAGCTTGGTGATCTGATCTCCTCGGGATGATTATCACAAAAAATGGGTTTCCTGACAGAAAAAGAGTGATCACCCTTGGTTCTCAGTCGAGACAGGGGGGGTGACCAGCTTGGCCGAGGACCTTTTTTCATTATTCTTTTCTTATTTTCTGTAATAATCCAAAAGTCTACAGACAAATTCTATTGTGTATCAAGGCCGAGGTGTTTTCTAACTTCCTGGTTGGTTTAAAAAAAAAAAAAAAGAAAAAAAAAAGGCACTCTATTACAAATGTATTATCTCTAAAGGTAGTTCATGTATTTGTAGCATTTCAGTGTAATAGAAGGTATTGTAATGTATTCTCGACGAGCATTACATGAGATGAATTATACTACTGTTTATTTTGCTAAATATAAAGCAGTAGGTAAGCTTAGCTTTGCATAAAATTTAGATATTGTGGCACACCTGTCTCTGTACAAAGGTAAGGAAATCTGCCTTCTAGCACCTCTCAAGTTCATGAAATAACTTCCGCACAGTTGTTTTCACACCTTCACAAAGACATGCTGTTAGAATAGTAAACAGATATTTCATAAATATAAAGTAAGGTGGTTAAGGAAGAGGGTGTGTTAGCAACATGTGTGTGTCAGTTGACGGATATCCCCTCGTAGACGATCCAGTTTTTCCTGCTGCTTCTGTGGTGATTGGTGAACACGGAGTCACCAGAGTGGTGCCGTGACAGCTCCACCCTGCACAGCACAGGAAATTGTCACATCCAGGAAAGATAGGGGGCTTGATGGGAAGCAATGACAGAGAAGCCTTCCTTGAATATGTTCCAGTTCACGGTTACGGGAATTGCACTTCATCGACAGACTGCATTCCCTCAGCCTGAATCCCGCTCTGTGCGGCCTCTGCACAAACGGCTGTGGGAAACACACCTCGCAGGCCTGCGCCAGTGGAAATTTCTATTGATTTGATCTCCGCTCCTTGTTTCCATTAATGTTTGAAATGCACTGCCGGAAAACTGCTCAGACAAGTCAAGCAGGTGTGTGTGTGTGTGTGTGTGTGTTTGCTTTGTTGTCTTGTCAGAGCTCAGGTATGCTGACAGGGTTCATGTACATGGTGATATTAAACAAGTCCGCTTTGTTCACTTTTAACTGTATGTCTGCATAGTGAGAACAGAAAACCGACCATGATGATGAAGCAAAACTGTGGGTGACACTGTAGTAGATGAGTAGCTGACATCCCGGCCACCTGTATGAGGTTATCTGCGTTAAACAAATGAAATAAAACAGACAAAAGCAATTTATCTTTTAATGGCTGCTGATGTCTCTCTATTTTCCCCTTTTTGTTATATAACTGCAGCCACTTCAGGTTTAATTATGAGATCACAGATGTGCAATGGTGCCCCTATGTACAGATTTCTGTTATTGGCTTAGAGCGCATTGGAGTTGCTCTTCTATAACGATCCAATCAGCAAAATCTGAACTAAGTCAACAACTGTCCACAGTATGAAAAAATAAGAGTTTTACCCTCCATATTTTTCATGTGTTATAGGCTACTTGTTTTTGTTACAATATATGGAGTGTTGGCAAGTTTATGATGCAAATAAATGGTTGTTGATATGAAAAAAGGCAAAGGAGAGCAGATTTTTTTTATTTTTATTTTTTTATGGCTATAACCAAATGTTAACTGTTTGGATATTCTGTGTTGTACTTGATATGTATTTGGGTTTCAGTTTGTAGATTCTGATATTTGTTTTTAGTTTGTCCTCCTCGCTGTTGTCACTGCAATCATCCTGCACCTCATTTCTTTGTTGCTACCTTAGCAAATTTGTTGCTAGATTCAGCCGCTTTGCATAACCATTCACTGGATTTTATATTAGATGAAAAAGACTTGGCAGTAAACCAAAAGACAGTAGCTTGCTGTTCTGTCGCAACCAATAGAAAAGTCCTCCTCGCACTTTTTGTTATTGGTTTAGCAAGAAAAATAAGGACACATAATGACAGATGCAGAAAATCTTTACCACCTCACACCACAACACCTTCATTTATTTTATTTTTAAGCCCCATTTTTTTTCTTTATCGTGGGCTTTTTTACATTTTCTGTTTAATTTAGTGTAATGTTTGGCTTGTTTTATATTTTTATTATGATGTTTTTTTTATGGTTTGGCTGCTGTAAAATAGTAATTTCCTAACTTTTGAGATAAATATATTTCTTATGTTATTGTAACATAAAGCGAGTTCACTTGGTGCTTCTGATGTTCTCTCTAAGTGATAATTTTTGCCAAATTAGCAGCAAAGGCTGTGAACACTTATGTACATGTTATAGTTTTGTTTTTTTATTTTTAATAAATCTGCGTTAATTTCAAGCAAACTGTTTGTTCATTTTATCTTTATGGGGAATCACATGTAGAGTTTTGAGGCGAGGCTGTAACATGACAAAATGTGGAGGTACTTTCCAGATGCACTGTATGCAGATGCTGTTTAATGGAACAAAAGAGAATACTGTGTAAATAAAATGTAGCCTGGTGATTTTGTGTGTGGGCAGTTTTATGTGCGGCATGCTGAACTAAAGTTAGTGTTCCTCAGTCCCTTAAAATCCTGTAGTGCAACATTAGAGTCACATTATGAATATATGATTTCAGCCTCAAGGGAGAGCAATGAGGCCATAGAGTTAAACTATTAATAACTGCGTGTGGAAGCCTTTTTGCTGTTGCTGCGCTCTTCTGTTGCAGCACTTTGCATTGCAGCTCACATCTGTTATCAGACTGTGCAGCCGGCCCTTTTGGAAGAGCCCAGCTGGCTCTAATCTCATTGGCCTGGCAAATGGATCCACGCTTCTCCACTAGTACAGAAGGTGTAGGGAGTGCGGCATCGTGTTATTTATTCAAGGCCACGACTTTGGTCTTGTGGTTCGTGACCTTATGCTCTGAACATCAGTTAAAAATATGTGTGGTGTTGTTTTGTTGTGTCCTCTGTGCTCATGGCTTTCCTGAGAGTGCTCTGCCACTTCTCTTAAGATTATCCGGAGTTATCATGTATTACTATGATGGAGAAATGTAAAACAGGATTTCTTTAATTAATTAATTAATCTGTTTACAGAATGTGAGAAAAACATGTTTTTCCCCAATCCTGTATGCTGTCAAGTTTGCAGATGCGAATATTCAGAAAAGAAAGCAGCTGTTGTGTGTGCATTATTTTAAAAACACTTTTCTTTTTCTTGTGCAGATGTCCGTACCTGGCTGTTCATCTTTGTCCCGCCATCCCAGTTTTTGCTGTCCTGCTGTTCCTTTTCGTTATGGCCATGCTGTTGAGGACCAGCTTCAGTGACCCCGGGGTGCTACCGAGGGCCCTTCCGGAAGAGGCTACATTCATTGAGATGGAAATTGGTAAGTTACAGGATTTGCGGACAGACACTCTCCACTGCTTCCCTTATAACTTCATGTGAAAAAAGTTTTCACAGGACTCTATGCTGTCCTATTAAAAATAGATCTCAGGCCTTAGTCACTTTAGTTAGATATTAAAGTTCATAACAGCCCAATCAGAAAAAGACTGAAGAAGTATGGCTTGTTTGGAAGTGATGCCAAGAGTTAGCTTCTTCTGACTAAAACCACAGCAGCACAGCTTTAGCTTGCATCTGCTTAAACCTCAAGACCTCTAGAACTACGTCCTTTAAGGTGACCGACGTAGAGATGTTTGGCCATAATGCGGGGTGCAAAGAGTGCCAAAGACCAAACCCAGCACCTCATACCATTTGTGGGCTGGGCACTTGTGGGTAGCGTGGCTGAGCGGTCTAAGGCGCTGGATTTAGGCTCTAGACTCTCTGGAGGCGTGGGTTCGAATCCCACCGCTGCCATTGTTGGGGACAGGGATAGCTCATTAGGTAGAGTGTTTGCCACATGATTGGAAGGTCAATCATGGGACTGTTCCATGTGAACAGTTGGGGGTTGAAATCCACTGAACGGCTACCCTGAGGTGAGCTGGATTGGTACTCCTTCACTGAGTGAATGGGTTAAATGCAGAGGACTAAACAATTTCCTACAGGATTAATAAAGTATACATTTATTATTATTATTATTATTATTATCATTGTTATTCTGGAGTCAAATGTGATGCCTGACAGCTAAAGCTAGGCTGAAAGTGGGGCCTTCATCAGGACAAAGATCCCAAGCAGAGCGGCAAATCTATTTGTGAATGGCTGAAGAAGAAATAAAAATCAAGGTGTTGCAATAGCTCGGTCAAAGTTTTGTTTGATCACATTTGATTGAAAGCGATATCACCATTATTACCATTATCCTATCCACATGTTTCTCAGTCTGGACTAAATTGTTTGCAACATGGCTTTGCCCACTTCTAACAATTGAGAAGAGCTCAGGGAAAAACACAAACACAGGAAACTGTTAAAGGAAACAGTGTTTACATCTACAGAAGAATGTCAACACTCTAGATCAAGAAGATAGAGCAGCGTTTATGTCTTTTAAATACCAGTTTAAATTGCAGCTTTGACAAATCTTTAACAGCCTGACAAGACCACATGCTATGCAATTGGGTTTATTTGCACTATTACAAGTAAGTTATCTTGAGCACTACCTGTCACTAGCAAACAATGGAGAGACACGATCAGTGACTGGCTGTGTAGCATTTAGCAGCTAAAGAGCCTCAGGCACAGCTGAAAACTAAAGGCTGAGCCCAAAGAGGAGCAAGAACCTGACCTACATTTGGCAGGTAAACACAAACACGACTCCATGTGAACAGTATTGTTGCTAATTAAGAAACTAACAAGGCTGTTTGTTGCTAGTGCCAGTGTAGGTGTAGTTGCAGATTTAATTATATTTTTGGGAATGTTTGAAGAGGCTTTATTTGCATGAAATACACTCACTAGTCACTTTGTTAGTTATACGTTGCTAGCACCAGATTGGGGCCTTTAAGGATCAATGTGTTGACAGATGGTCTTCTGCATGTTTATGGTTATTTGAGTTACTGTTCCCGTACTATCACCTTGAAGGAGTCTGGCCATTGTCCTCTGACATAAATGTGGTATTTATGCCCGAAAAACTACTGCTCTCTTTTTCAGGGGGTCATTCTTTGTTGTACAGATGTTCGTACAGGAACATCAGCAGTTTCTGAAATACTCAGAGCGCCACTCTGGTATCAACGACCACGCCACTTTCAAAGTCACTTAAAAAAATCTTAATTACCCATTCTGGTGCTTGGTTTGAACCTAGACCTTGTAACCAGGTCTCCTGCTGTGTGATTGACTGATTAGATATTTCCATTAGTGAGCAATTGAACAGGTGTATTCTGGTATCTTTTCAAACCTTTGGCTTTTGACACAAATTTCAAAAATACAGTGGCTACGTGATTGTAAAGTTTTTATTATTTAAAAAAAAAACAAAGTAGTAAATAGTAAAAAGTAGCATGTGACCTCACCTTGCCAGGTGTGGCAGTCCAGCGCCTGCCCTTGTAAGCAGAGCTATTCAGTATCAGTGCTGATAATGCCATAGTCACAAGTCTCTTATCTAGATACATTTAAATGTTTAGTCAGCGACGTTTCTAGTGGTTATTGCAGCTCAGGTGCTTTTACATCGTTGTCATCCAGGGTTTTGCACACAGCGGCGCGTGTCTGTGTGTCAAAGGACACCCAGAGGTGTGGATTGCAAACTAGGTGAAAGTAGTTAAAGTAAAAGTATTTAGGAGGGATAAAATATTTCACTATATATGTTTGCTAAACAGTGAGCAGACAGCCTCAATCTGCTGGTTTATTTATTCTTGTTATACTTTAGATTGCTAAAAGTTGGGTGTGCTCATCCACAAATGTAGAGCTTAGTTTAAAATACAGTTTTTCACAGTATCCAAAACATACAACACTCTTAGAAAAGAGAAATTGCCCTTTGTTCTTTATGATTTGTTTTTGTATTTTCATGCTGCTATATTTGCTTAGTATCCAGTGCTCTCTCTTTGCCTCCCTCCCTCCCCGTGTGGCTGCTCAATGTTCTTTGTCTCTGTTAAAGATTCACAGCATCCTTCAGCCAGCATGCGTGTTCCCTCGCTCTGTGTACGAAGCATGGGCGTGGACCGGTCTCTTTTGAGGACAGATGAGGGTTATAAAAAAGGCTAGGGCACTCGGCTCTCTGGGATTGGGTTAGCTGGCATCAAGTGCTGCTGTCATCATGACCGTGACTCATCGTGCTCGTTCGATGATGCTGATGGAGAACCTGAAACGCATGCATGTTTGTGCTGTTAGCTCTGAAACAATTAGTCAAAGGATGGAAAATTCACTGCCTATTTTAGTGATCTATTACTCATTTGAGTCATTTCTTTACGCAACAATACCACATCGATCCTCTCGTGATGTTTCGTCGCTTTAATTTGTTTTGAGTGACAAACACCAAACTAATTTACTGGGTGGTTCATATTCAGTTTTTGTTTCAGTCTTTATAGTACCACAAACTAAGCATCTGTTTGTGGTAGTTTCATTTCAAATATGCTGCCAGCAGTATCAGTTTTCTTTAACCTGAGGTAAAAAAATAATAATTTCTGTACTTCCAAAAAGGTAAATCTATACCTTTAAATAACCTCACTGGACCTCTTTTGCAGCAGACTTGCTTTATGTTTTCTTTGACCTTGTATGTATCCGCTCACAGCATTCCCAAAGCCTTTCCACATAAGACATCTCGGCAACCTTCTTCAAATATGAAGCTATTATTGACATAAACACTATTTAAGCAGGTCACATGACCGCATTATGCCAGCTTAAATTACGCAGTTTGGTACCAACTTCATCAGCCCACACCTTCAGATATTAAACAGTATGTTTTTATGTGTTAGGATAGCTGTTGTAAGTGTGGGAGTGCTAAAAGCCAGTTGAGCAAGCAAGCAGGGATGTTAAAGAAGCCTCTGCAGCCCCGATGCTCTGTCCCTTCTGCCTGTTAGCAGCAGTCCCCAGGGGGAAAGCTAATACGAGGAGAGGCATCTTCTCGGAATATATAATGCCACGAGCAGATTGAGCTTTGCTACCCAAGGGAGTGGCATCATTCCCTGTGAGTGGTGACTCATAAATTTATTCTTCACTACTTTATCCTGAAAGCCACTAAATCCCACATTCTGTGGGTGCATGATGCCAAGTATTTGTTGCTGTCACAATCTATGAATTTATGTCCCAGGGATGTTTTTAATAGAAGACTGAAAATGTGCTCGTTTCACTGATTTATTTGTGCAGAAACTGCTTTGTTTTACTTAAGAGATCTTCATTTAGGACTCTATACAAGTGATAAGTATGCATTTTAGGCTTTTTCCCCTTAGCATCTCTGAACGCTTTCTCAAACCCAGATAATTTCATTTCCACAGAAAGCACTTTTTAAAAAAAATCTTAATGAATCCCCAGGAAGTCAAATGAGTACGCTTTCTCTTTTCCATTTACTCCACATTCACGCCTGTCCACTGCGGCATGTTAATGGTAGATTTCTTCCTTGCAGCTACTCTGCGGGGTTATTCAACTGTGTGATCATCGGCTTGCACGTATGATCTCCAGATCCCGGAGTGTAAGATAATCAGAAACATCCAAATTGTCACAAACAAACAGCATGTCAGAATTCATTTATTTGTTTGATAGCTGCTGTGCAGACATAAGATTACTGTGAAATATGGCCATTCCAGTGATAGGAAGCTGTCCAAATGGAGAAAGATATGGTGCTTTATAGTTGCAAATAAAAAATATTGACAGTTAAACAGCCCACCTATGTGAATGACATCCTCAAGGTTCAGCTGTCGTGATTTATGTCACTAATTCTCACATTAGAGCTCCTGTCCAATGCAATCCAATGCAGAAATCATGTTTAATATCTTTAACGCTGTCTGAGGATTTCATTTGTTGCTGTGTTGTGCTGACTGTGATTAAATATCATCTCTTAGAGTAATTTATATTATGTCATCCACATTGATTTAATGTTTTTCTGTTCGCTTCCACAGAGGCTGCCAATGGGAACGTCCCCGCAGGGCAGCGACCCCCGCCCCGAATCCGCAACGTTCAGATCAATAATCAGATCGTCAAGCTCAAGTACTGCTACACGTGCAAGATCTTCCGACCACCTCGAGCGTCCCACTGCAGCATCTGCGACAACTGCGTTGGTAAGAAGTCTCATCTGATCTGCCGTCGTTTGTTACGCTGCTCAGAAAGGCTTCACAAAAGGAGAAAGATGAGATGGGTTTATTTCAGGCGTGCAGAAATAGAAAGGTGAGCAAGGAGAAAAATAGCTCGCTGACATAATGGCGATTACTGATGCCTCATCCTTAATTACCTCCGTGCAATCGTTTGTCATGGTGAAAAAAAGAAATGTTAGCTTTCTAAATATACGCAGAAGCGGACAGGGTGTAAAAGAAAACGAAAACATTCGTGAGGGGATTTATTTTTATTTTTTTAGAATGCCCTTTAAGTTTTGAAGGCCGTGAATTTGTGGTGCATTGTGATGCTTTGTGACGTGACGCGTGTACGTAGCTGTGTCATCTCACAGCCCTGCAGATTAGCAGTGATTTGGTAGCCGATGAATGAAGAATGTGTTTGAAGGGAGCGTAGACTCACAGGCGACGAGAGAGGAGACAGTGGAGGCTCAGTGAGGAAATAAGTGCTCAGTCATTGTGAACACTGGTTCATCTGTGTCCACCTGCTGTAGAAACGCACACACTCCCAGTGCTAGCATTACACAACTGCATTCCTGTGACCCTCTTTTACTGCAGAGGTTTTTGTTCCCTCCTCACCTTAACTTTGCTCATACTGATGAAAGTCTCAGAGAGAAAACAGCCACTCCACTATTATAAGATGCAAATGCACAGTTTTGTAGTCCTGCACATAAAGTCTGGGGTAAAGGTGTTGGTCTCTGAATAATTGCACATATTTTATTCAGTGACTCACGCTGCAAAAAGAAAAAGAATATGTGAGACTTTTAACCAAGTTTAAGTGCTTATAGATTTATTATGGAGTGAACAGTGTGGATGATTGTTATGCTGCTGCACTCCATATGCAACCTACAAATCTGGGGCAATCAAAGTAAACACAATATGCATAAATGGAAGCTGATGTTTGTCCATATGAAATGGTCTTTTTACACTTGTTTTGCTGTTTTGTTTGCATCCCAATAACTGCTAAAATCTTTTACCTGAGCTACTTTTCTGTCTGCTTATATTGTCTTTGGGTTTCAGTAGGGATGCATCTATATATCACTTTGGCCAGTTTGTTAGGTACACCTGTTCAACTGCTTGTTAACATTGTGGCAGCACCACAATGCTTTTATCTATTAGAAAATGGTCAAAATGAGCTGTGGAGGTTCAAACTGAGATGAGAACAAAGAATAAAGGCGATTTAAGGTCAGAAAATGAGAAAATATAGCAGTTCTCTTTGCATAAATGACATGGATAAGTGACTTATAGTCTTGCCAGAGGTCAGGGGAGAGTGTTTCACGCTCACAGGAAGGCAGCAGCAACTCAAATAACTAATAATTACAATCAAGGTATGCAGAAGAACAACTCTGAAAACACAACTCATTGAACCTTGAAGCAGATGGGCTACAGCAGCAGAAGAACACACTGGGTGCTACTCCTGTCAGCTAAGAACAGGATACCGAGGCAACAATTTGCACAGGCAAACCAAAACTGGGCAGGAGAAGACTGGAAAAACATTGGCACAATTTCTGCTTTGATATTCAGATGATATGGTCAGAGTTTGGTTAAATGACATGAAAGCATGGATCCATCCTGCCAATCCAACAAAGCACCTTTGGAATATGGTGGAATGGGAGATTTAGGATTTGTGCTAATGTAACAGACTATTTACCATCGTAGATTAGCTGAGGTTTTTGGTTTTAGTGGGTAAAAAATCTGACCAAGTGCTAGAGTGAAAGTTTTGAGATCACCACAAACATTAGCTTTCATCCTCTGTGTGTCTGTACTAAATTTCATGATTATCCCTCCATTACGAGTTAAGATATTTCAGTGAGAGTCATGCTACTCATATGCATTTTATACACTCCTATCATTCCTTTCCAGCTCGATGCTTTACATTTAATATACATGTGAACATAAATTTTAAAATTGAAGTACTACCTCTTTAGCGACTACTTTATCCCAAAACTGCTGGAATACAAATATAGTCCTCTTGGGTCAGCATTTGCATTGTGTTCCATAAATATAACAATCATTCACGGGTCCACTTGAATCTACAAACCGGTTCACATCCTGTCTGTTTGCCTCCGTGTTTACTTGATATTGTTGTGAAACTTCATCTGGGGATTGCAGCGGTGTCGGCTGCGGAGGAAAGTGTAAAGTAAGGTGTTTACTTTCAGTGTCCATTTGACCCTGCCCTGCTTTCATATGGCTCTCCTCCAGCTGATAGAGGAGCAGCCGCAAAGAGGAAGCGATCACTATATTTAGATTCAGAAGCTGATGCATAAAGCAGCCTTTGACTGAAAGACTGTTATTGAAATTTGTGTATTTTTAACATTCTTTTGATTCCCAAAATTGTCTACTCTCCAAGAAAGCTTGTTTTTCAGGTTCTGGAACATTTTACATATTTATAGTTCCCCTTTTGTTCTTTTTTTTTTCTTCTTCTTTCTTTCCCTCAGACCGTTTTGATCACCACTGTCCATGGGTGGGCAACTGCGTGGGCAAGAGAAACTACAGATACTTCTACCTGTTCACCCTGTCACTCTCCCTGCTCACCATTTATATCTTCACCTTTGACATCGTCCACGTGGTCATGCGTAAGTATCCTGTCATTCAACTGGCCAATCAGAGAGAACACATGAGGCTAATCTGTAGCCACACCACATCATCCTGCTTCCTTCTTTTACTGAACATAGGATGAGACAGACAAACTGAAAGAGTATTTCCTCATATGGATGATAAGCTCTGGGTTTATTACCTTAATAACAATACTGACCTTGTAATTTCTGTTTCCCTGTCCACAGGCTCAATGAATGGTGGCTTTTTGAACACTTTGAAGGAAACACCTGGAACATATCCTTTAAAACTGAGTGTGTGGGTGATATGTTTGCTGGATTTTCATGAACACCAAAAACTGTACGGCCTTTGCCCAACCTTAGCATAGCTAAGTTAAGTTAAGTTAACTCTCATTACTTGAATGACAAACACTCATCCTGCAATTGAAGATAAGCCGCTAAACTGCGACAAATAAAAAGAAAAAAAATTACAACTTGTTCATATTTTTGCACAGACCCTTCTGTAAGATTCTCATTATAAAATAATTCACCTGGAAACACTCTAAAATTGTCCTGAGACGGTGGCATCAGGCCACACACGGAGATAATCTTAGGCTTGTTAGTTACCTAGCTACAGCTCATTAAAACCTGCAGATTCATTGATGAGAGGCAAGAAATGATAAGTGTCTGTTTATCTGCCTTTTCTCATGTTACAGAAATATTGGAAATTTTAATGGAAAAAAATCTTTAAAGTCGTTGCACAGTTCATGGATTTAAATTTGAATTAAGTTATTTCTAAATAGTCTTATTTTTTCTCCTTTTTTGCACAGTTAGAAGGTAAAACCGCTTCTTTCATCGCTCTTTGTTCTTCCACTGACATTCACTGCCTTTAATCATGTTACATAATTTTTTGCTACGCTATCTGTGGTTTAATCAGTAACCTCGAGTCAGCCAGAAACATCTGTTACTGTTTTCTTAACTGGAGCTCACTGTGCTGGAGGTGCTGGTGTGTTTCTTCACCCTGTGGTCAGTGGTGGGACTGACTGGCTTCCATACCTACCTGATCTCTCTCAACCAGACCACCAATGAGGATGTAAGTACTTTTTTTGTTTTTTCTTGTTGTTTTTTGTTGAATAACTGCTCAGGTCTACAGTTCATTTTGGTTTGAGTCGAGCCGTGAGGCATCATGGCTTCTGCAACTCAATCTCAGTTAGTCCATTCTTTATTATTTATTATTATTTATTGTTTTCATAAAAAATGAAGATGGAAAATGACAGATGAACTCCTGAAATAATTAGGCAGCAATTGCTTTATGAGCACACATACAACATTGGTTCCCCTGTACCCATAAAAGACTAAAACAACTGAGAGTGAGAAAATTGGGAACTCTGCATGCTCATATGGTTCGACATTTCAGTTACAAGGCAGGTCCCAGCTAAAGCATCTCTTGCTCTGTCATCTTTTTTTACTCAAATGGAGACCATAATTTGCAAAGTAACATCATGTAAGATGAGACGAGATGGTCTGGGACATTCACAGCAGTAGAGTGGACAGAGCAGGAATAAATAGGTGTAGCATAATCTAACAACAGAAATACTATATAAAAACAACTAGAAGAAAAATGTACGCTCTAAAAAGCAGAAGAAATATATGCATTAATAATAATACAACTGACATTTTAGATGCCTGGTAGCAGCAAAAATTGAATGTTTCATAGTGCAGTGGCTGCATGTTAATAGCAGCAAATACTGAGTATCACACATGTGTACCTTTAGTGAGTCTGACAGCACCTGGGTGGAAATACCTCCCAAATCTCACCTTCAAACTGTCACTGAAGGAGTTGCTCATAGCTGTCAGAGTGACTTGAATGGGGTGGGAGGTGTTGTTTAACGTGTGATGACAGTTTAGCCACCATTCTCCTGTCACTCATTACCTCTACTGGACCACTAACTCCATTCACACTTGAAGATGGTTATTGAGGCCATACAGTCATTGGGAAAGTGTTTACTGAGGCGGTCCTGCAGACATCTTTGCAGCTGAGTTATTTTGGAACCAAAGAAGTGGCACACTGCAAGTCATTACAAGAATACAGATTGAGCTTTGTCCATCTTTTATGTACAGTCTATTCTGGTTACACTTTGACAGACAATTACCTCATTTATTATGTTTTTCCAAGTTTTCTGCAACTATACTCTGATTCTTCAAACTTTATTTTTTGTCACATAACAACAGAAATTGATATTTGGCGGAATTCGGTGAGCTGCCAACTCTGTAGGCTGCATTTGCCAAGCTGATCCTACACAGTGTTTTGAGCATCAGTTTTAGTGTTCGAGTGGGTTTCGTAGACTTTAGTCCAAGTGAACCGCTGCTCAGACCAGTTTACGTTTACATTTCATTAAATCCACATGTGGCTTAACACATCTGGTCAAGCTGCATCTGGATTAACACAGAGACACATTTACTCGTCTCTGTGTGTTTCTTTGCAGCCTTCTCATTTTTGGAGGAACGTGTACGACTATTTCAGCTCAGAGGGAGGCGATAATACAGCTAAAGCTGTTTGTTACCTGCCAGAAACCCTCGAGGGGAATATGGAGAGGCGTTTATTCTCAGTTCTTTTAGCCCCATTAGGAGCACTGAAATGCTTCGGGGTTGAACAAAGTCCAACCCCCACTGACCAATAATAGAGATGAAGATAAACACACATATTACAGTAATGCTCAGATTTTTAAGAGTAATGGGTTAGATGTGTTTTCTGGTGAGGTCTTGGTTTATATCTTGAAGGTAATGGTCAGGTGGATACATAATTAGGATAAATCTCAGTTTTAGCAACATTGTGATCGGGCAGATTGGCTTCCTGTGGCTGTAAAGATAAACATGCATCACCGTGGTCCAACACTACAATTTCTAAGACCAGAGAGCTGTTACCTTGACAACAGCTCCTCCTCGTTCAGCGCTGAAGGACAGAGGGCTGGTAAACTGTAGCTCGTTAAAACAAGGTTGGTATATTGTAAACAAAAGAAAAGCAAATAAAACAGAAAGAAAACAGAGACATAAAAAAATGAGATATTAACTCACTCTCATTTAAGAGATTGCACACACAGAATTCACCAGCTTGTTTGTTATTTTTCTGTAAAGGTTAATGCTTTATTTTTTTTTTTTATCTAAATCAGGAACACTGAGACAGAAAACCACCAGCAGGAGCAGCTTATTCTGCTCAGACTCTCAGCCATGCGACAAATTGTTTGCAGTTGGACTCCTCTCAGCCAACCAGCAGGCTGATGGAGCATAATGATCTAAAAATATGCACGAAAAGCTTCTGTACTTAATAAAAGCACTGACAAAATGAAGCTGAAATAAGTCGAAAACAGACGCGGCGGTCTCTTTCTCCCAGCTTGCCAACTACATTTAGAAAAAGCTTCTCCGGCTGAATGAGGAGGAAAAAAGTATTGATTGGTTGGCCACATTAGCACTGAGTCGTTATTTAGTCACTGCACACAGAAACACAGAGTCAGGCTGATGCGAAGCAGATGATGAGCGGCGGACATGCAAGTGGATGAATTCACAAAGGGAGTAATTTGCGTTGTGTCTGTGTAAATATACTGACATTAAACAGCACATATTCTTTAATGGAGGCTTTGTTAGCCCAGATCTAACTGCAGAGGCTCTGACGAGCAGCAGCAGCATCGATGTGGTGGGAGGTTCTAGATGGCTGAAAGCAAGAGAGTGCACTCATACTTTGTTGTAATGATTAATTTATAATTCCCCTTCTTCTTTCCTGTGGGATGGCTGGCCTCATTTTTTTCCCCATTTAATCTGTAATGAAGCAGTGGAATGTGCACCTAAAACGTGTAACGTTGCTTCAGGAGTTGAAACAATAGCTGTCAGCCCAGCTGTTTCAATATCTGTGATTGGGCTAATAATAGATGCATCGATACCTGCAGGGGCCGGGCACGGCGCCAGAAACACTGCTGTGGCAGAGACGAGGAGGGGGAGTGAGAGGAGAGAGGGAGGAGAAGGCAAACAGGGGAAGGAAGGCACCTTGAGTGTTATGGTTGCTCTGGTCTCCCCGTAGGACGACACATGCTCGATGAAGTGTGTCACACATGCAGACACACATACAGAACTGAGGCGCCTTATGTGCAGGCTCCTGACCTACATCTGTGACACCTAAAATAAAGCTTTTTGTCCGTCTTGCTGGAGGGTCAGGGAGTGCATGCTATGCTGCGAACAAAGAGACGAGCCTTTAAAACGATTACAGATGCACTCACAGATGCATTCAGTCTGCTTTATCTACGTTTCCTGTTTTCTAAAAAATCTAATCTAATGGGGCTCTAATGCAAAATCTGCAAATAATTGTTGTCCACATTGAAGGTCATTGGATTATAATGGAAATATTTGTTTTTTATTTTGTGTATTTTATTTTATGATGTTGTGTAACTGTGCCAGATTTATTCACACGAGAATTTTTTAAAAAAAAATCTGCACTCATTGCACTTTTTGTTATTAAATGCAGTGACACGCTTGATCACTGCAGAGATAACAGTAGAATATAAAGTTAACTATTTAACCCCAAATTAATTTATTTAAATAAAACATGGAATCATCTACTGTTTAAAGAAAAGATGTCTGAAAAGTGAAGCTAGTGAAGAAGTGTCTTAAACCTGCTGTCTTTCTACCAGCCAGCAGGGGGGGTGATTCCTGTGGTTCCAAAAATGAGCTGTATTAATGTATTAAAAGTATCTAATAGCTTGTTTCAGGTCTTATTTAATGGAAAATTATGTTAATTTTGGAGCTAAATAGACTATAAACTTGTGCATGATTAAGGTCCAGGTTTCTCCTATATATGAAAGCAGTGTCCTTGATTTCTACTTTCAGGTATTTAAAAGAAATTTGTTTTAAAATCTGTCTTTGCAGGAAATATTCCTAAAGATCCTAAAAATTATAGGCGGTGTCAATAAAATGATGCACAGATTTGTATTAGTATTAAAAAAAACAGCTATATATGCATAAGTAAAATAATGTTTTAACCCCTTAAGCCACAAAAAAGCTGCTGTGTAGTGGTTTTATTGCAGAAGAAAACCTTAGTATGAGCTCAGATTTTTTATTTTTTTTTGATGAATGAATAAAGTGGTTCTAATCTTCCATTGCCCTGCCTGTTTGTACCCATCAGCACATAGATTTCCCAGTAAATCAGTATTCATTAACTCCTGACAAGCTAGATTTTAGTGGGTCAAACCCAACACTGTGGGGCTAACTTCTATAAATGGAAGTATGCTTTTGAATAAGGTATAAGCACAGGGAAAATCTTCATGAAAGAAACGTGAGTGCTACTGCGGATGATTGATAGTTTGGCAGGGTTTGCTTCTTCACTGATTTATGTTGTGGTGAATTTTGTTTTGCATAGATTAAAGGATCCTGGTCGGGAAAGAACAGAGGCCAGAACCCTTACAGCCACAAGAACATCATCAAAAACTGCTGTGAGGTGCTGTGTGGCCCGACATACCCGAGGTAACTACTTATTGTATCTTAGGCTCACAGTTTTTGGGGTTTTTTTGGACATTTTGTCAGTGCATGACTGTTTCCCGCACTGTTATCTGAGCTTGGTGGCATTGCTTTGTTTTGGTGGCTAATGAGCAGTAAGTGAATGATTACTTCGTCTCACCCTACAGCGTCTTGGACAGAAGAGGACTACTGCAGGAGGATACACTCATTTCCTCCAGCAACCCAGTGCCACAAACTACGGTGAGTGCCCACAAACACACACACATGCACTCTTTCTCATTGTAGTCTCCTCATTCAGACACACTGATTCGTGAGTGGATGGAGGCTGCAAAGCACAGAATAATGAATATAGAGCAGACATAAAACAGTTGAAACCACTTAGAATTGAGAGAAGAAAGGAGGTGTGTGTGTGTCAGTGTCAGAGAAGGGCCATTTTGTGCCTCTTCTTAGCATACAGATGCTGGCGTTTTGCATTCACTTGTGTTTGTTCCACTACTTTAAATGCGAACAGGACCACTATAGTCAGGATTATTTCCATCTGCAGTAATTTATATTGGGTATTATAGCTCTGTTCTGGGACCTCCTCGCCCTTTTATGTACAAAAATGGAGCAGCAGGACCTGCACAGAATAGAACAGGTATTAGTGAAAATAAATAAGGCACCGGTTAAGCCAAATAAAGCATGAAAGGGGGAGATGAAGCGCAAGTGGGTCACAAAGTGGCTTGCAGATGCACAGCAGCTGAGGACCGGTGAAAGCCACTTAAACAGCGCAGCCTGTGTAAGATTTGTTGTTTGTATGTGTGGACGGGTATCAGCTGAACTATTAGCTAACATGTGCTTTCACTGAGATCACGTGATCAGCTGGGATTGAGGCCGAGCTTGACTTCAAGATCTGCTTTTTACTTTTAGATATATTTTGTGGGCTTTTTAGGCTTTTTTGATAATGTAGGACAGTGGAGAGAAAATGGGAAAGACCAGGGAAAGGTGCATAACAAATGGCCTCGAGGTGCTTTTACCTTATGGTGTATGGGTCGCCTGCTCTATCCAGTTGGCTAAACCGGCGTCCTGTACACCTGCTTAAACTAACACTATACAGAGCAGGCATTTAAGTCTTGGAAATGTTAAAGTTGCCCAAGTGAAAAATCCTGTAAGTGTCGCTGTGTCCATCCATGGTGGTTTAATACTTTTCTAGTTGTGCTGCAAACAATAATTGCATTTTTGGAAGTGCACTTACTTTTAAATGGTGTGTTGGGATCTTTTCTGTGCCTATATGGGTTCTCTCCAGGCATTCCTGCTTTCTTGCACAGTCCAAACACATGATTTGGTTGTCTGCATCACCGTGCTAGCCCTATGGTGGATTTGCAGCCTGTCCAGGTTGTCTTGTCACCCTTCCTGTGACAGATGAGATGGGCTCCAGCCTCCCTGTGACCCTGAATTGAATATGCACTTGGATGATTAGTGTGTTTTGCTGCATATGAAATCATGTATACTATATAATAAATGTGTTCTGAGATCTCAAAATGGACATCGAAACAAATACATAGTGTTCAAAAAGATCTAGATGAAGTACTCAAGTTGAAAAATCTTTACTGGCATACATTGTGTTGAGAGCAAAATGATGTGACAGCGGTCAGTGAAAACTCAAATCACCAAGCCCTTTGAGGGATGGATTCAAAATTACACCAAAAATCAAAGTAAAGATTGTTAAAGTTGTTGTTTTTGATAAAGGAATTACTTCCAGCAAAGGAGAAGAAGAATCACAAAGAGATTTTTATAAATTATATAGTTTTAAAAATGGTACTAAAGAGGAAATCCACAGCTTGCACTTGAAGTAAACCAACAAATGATCCAGCAGTACTCAAGCACTTCATGGCATTGGGTAGGTATCTTCTCTGTGAGCTTTTTCAGGTTTTATTTATCAAAGTTCAGCTCAGTGGAGAGGTGATTTTAGCCGTTTTTCCACTGGAAATGAGCGTCAGCCGACAATGTTTTGATGGAATGACTCAGTGTATTGCTGCTTTTGCAATAGCAATCTGTTGTGATGGCAATAACGACCTCTGTTGTACTCGGTCTTACCACAAAGGCTTCCGAGTGCTTTAGCGGGTGTTTTTATGTCACAGCATCACAGTTGAGCAAGATGCAGGCACAAAACCTGCAGGTGTGCAGCTCAGATCAAAATGAAGGCGGCATTCAGAGTTGGGTGGGGTCCAAACCATGAGTTCAGAGCACACAGTTTTATCTTTTTGTTTTTTAATTTAGCAACTCTCTATCTCTTCCTAATATAGAAAATGTAAATGTGATAATAGTATATGAATCTCTAATATACAAGGAGCGACTGCGTTGTCTCCACCCAGTCTGGAACAAAAGAAAGATTCGTCTGTTTTATGTTCTTCTTCCTGTTAATCATTTGATTCAGATCGGTTTGTCGTTACTGCATCTTTTCAGCATGCTGTCCTCAAGGGAAGAGAATTGCACATCAATTCCAGTTAATAGCTGGTACAAAATTGCTCAATCTATCAAAACCGTGTGCCGCCCAAGTCTAACAGCTCCTTTTATTAGCAGTGGCGTGTTTGGGTTTTTTTGTTTGTTTGTTTTTTTTTTGGGGGGGGTTGCTGTCAAACCAGTGGCAGTGAGACTTTTGCACACCCAAGTCAAGTGCAAGTCTCACTTTATTCTAACTCAAAATAATATTACAGTATTGACATAATAAGTATGATAATACCACTGATTGCAGCAATATTGGCACTGCTATAAACCCCACATTTTCAGTGACCATGTCCACTGTCCTCTACCTACAGAAAACCACAGCTCCACTCATCCCCAACGAGCACACACCTGATGATGCCAAGCCGAGCATTGCTGCCTCAGCAGAGAAGAGCGCCTCCCCGAAAGAGGAGCACCCTGCAGCTACGAAAGTCCCACCCCTGGCTTCACCCGAGACTGATGCAGAGACTTCCATCGCCAAGGAAAGGGCCCATTAGCTGCATTAGAGGGCGGCTCTCATCGGGGCTGCTCCTCCAGCATCCTGCCTGGTCAGGAACTGAAGCATTAATAATCAATGTCTGACTACTGTGAGGAGGACTCAGTTATTCTCCGACTCCTGCCCATCAATCCCTCAGAAGAGCGGAGATTTTGCTGCAGCTCCTCCTCTTCCCTGCTTTTTCTCACTGGTAGCTGCAGAGGAGTTTGATTGACATTCACTCCTGCAGGAGAAGTAATTAAATGGAAAGTCAGCAGCTTCCCGTCTCCTGAACACTGCATGGAAAAAAAAAAACGCATAGGGGGAAAAAAGCTGCTGGGGTGCCGCAGAAAAGACACTCCCCAAGCTCTCGACAGCCCCACAGTTCGCCCGTGGGCTTCCTCTGACTGTCAGTACTCAAGTATGTTTATATTTAAAATAGCGTAATGACATTTATTATAAGAGGCCAGTTCAAATATCCTTGCAAGTCTCTGGCAAAAACAGAAGCTAGCACTTCTGGACATGTGTACAACTTCATACATACAGTCAGTTTATGTTGTGCATACATTACATGCCCTATGCAAACCACAAGAAGGCTGGAGAAGCAGCTTTGAGAAGAGTGTGGTGATAAAGGGTTTCACCTTTCAGTCAGAGCTCCTGATGTCCAGGCAGCAGGAGAACGTGTGAATCCTTAGCTGAGAAATTCATTTAAGGCTCCTTCCAGGCAAAGTCTACCTTGTACTCTGATACTGCTGCATTCAAGTACTGGTGTCACTGATGTGCATCTTTTCTTAACAAAGTGATCTCATCCAGACCAACGCCTGTCCTTTCATTTTTTTAAGTTATTTTCTTTTTTATCTAATCAAGGATGTAGTGTGCCATCGGCACTCTGAAACAGATGACACGGAGTCACGCACATTTAAAGTCTCATATGTGAGAAAAGGCCTGATGAGCGTAGAGACACTCGTAGTACCAGTGCCTTAATGTAACGGTTGCATCCATCTGTAGCAGCTGAGGTTCACCAACAGAGGAGCCATTCAAATCATTAATCCAGTGCTAACCTGTGGAGGTGATATAAAGGAAAAAGCATGAATCTTCTACTTAACACTACAATTTTTATGTTGTTGACAAACTGTGAATTTTCCAAATCTGAGAAGGAATAATCACTATTTAGCTGAAAGGATCACAGAGACCTGTGGTGAGTTTATGTTGCTGCGTTTAAAAATATCGCAGGTCACTGAAAAAGAGCTTGTGAGAAATAAACAACTAAGCAAAGCCATCTTTTAACTGCAGGTTGCTTCAGCAGGGATAGATGTGCTGAAAACTCAGCTGCTGGGTGAGGATGAAAGAACGAAGTGTGTAGCCAGAGTTAATTATTCAGCCTTTGAGCTCCTCCTGATCTTCCTCCCAGTTCTCTCTCTTCCTGCCGTGTTCTGCCTCTGTAGAAAAGTCTCATATCTTACTCCTCTCCTCCTTTTACTTGCACAGTTTTTTTTTGTACAGTACGCCCACGACCGGTGCAGCTTTCGCTGCAACCAGCTGTGTCAGGCTCATTATCGCAGAGAATTTTTTTTAAAAAACAAACTTTTTTCCTCACCCCCCTACGTGTCTTTTATTTTGCTTTGGTCACAATGATCGCCTGAGGGTACAGCATCTGTGCAAAGACCAATCAGAGAAGGAGTCAAGCAGATCCTTTGTATTAATTGATGTTAGCTGATAGTGAGAGTTAGTGATTGTGCCGTATGCAAGACAGAGTTTGTGTTTGTGAAATATACTTGTGTAGAAGTTTTAGCACCGTATCAGACTCTAAAATCAAGGGTAGAGAATAAAGTTTAGGGTGAATTGAGGACGGGCATGCCATCATTTTTATTTAACTGTCAGACTTTACAGCTTTAAAAACTTGGTGGGGTAAAAGCATTAAAACTTTTTCAACCAATATTTTGTCGGTTCATTAACTCATTCATTCTCTAACTGTTTCAGCTCTCGAGGAATTCTTTCTACCTGCTCTCAGGTAATCCCTGACATGTCTCTGTTGGAGGATGCTGTGAAGTGTGTAGTAGTGTAAAGAAGTGTAATTACTGAGTATTTGTTTGGAAAACTCAGAGAAATGCTAAAATTTACAGTAAACCGAGACCTTTTTTTCTTTGTTTTCAACTAAAGCTGAACTTAGTGGGCTTTCTTGTGGAAAGTATTTAAAGATAGTTTGGTGTATTTAATTGTCACCGAGAAGCAAGAATGTATGATGTTCGATTTTTGAGAAGGGGGGGAAAAAAAAGGGAAGCTCGTGATGTTCAAAGGGAGGATGAAATTTAAGGTTTAGCTGAAAGTTTGCAGACCACAGAGAGACCGAGCCGAGCTCTTGTATTTATTCCTGTTTTCAAAGCGGGATCAGACGTGAATGCTCTGATCTGATTATTACATTGCATTATGTATACAGATACAGTACTATACCGTTGATGGAACACTTATTTATGTCCACTTTGTTTGGTATCAACACTGTGATATATGTATTTCATTCAATTTATTCACTTCTTTTTACATGATCATTGTGTCTGGTAAATAAAAAAACATGTTGTCTTATTATAACTTTGTTAAAGTTTTCTTCTGTCAGTGGGAGACTTGTTTGATATGCAGGGTAATCACAAACCGCTGAATCATGGAAGAGAAAAGTTAACACAAAAAAAGAGAATAGTTGGGGAAAAACACCCTTTCATGGAAGCTTGTTTATATCACCGAAATAAATAAATTGGCATCATAAGTCACAATTTCAGTTTATGTAAAAAAATTTCACTATTAACTAATACATTTTGAGATGACTCAAAATTTTAGCTTGCTGTGAATGTTATTGTTGCACTATTTGTCCACAGCATGTCTTTTATCCTGTCTTCCTTCTCTCACCCCAACCGGTCGCAGCAGATGGCCCCGCCCCTCCCTGAGCCTGGTTCTGCCAGAGGTTTCTTCCTGTTAAAAGGGAGTTTTTCCTTCCCACTGTCGCCAAAGTGCTTGCTCATAGGGGGTCATATGATTGTTGGGTTTTTCTCTGTATCTATGAAGCGCCTTGAGGCGACTTTTGTTGTGATTTGGCGCTATATAAATGAATTGAATTGAATTGAAGAGTGCAATCTGCAAGCTGTTGGCAGTCACAGATGGTATAATAAAAGATGACGGTAGGCCAGTTTGGAAACGTCAAGAGCAGCGTTTCCATCTTTGCCATCTTGGTTTCAAAAAAACAGGATGTGACGAGGAGGGACCGGCCAGAGCGTGCTCATTGTTCCCACTCATTGGCTAATGACTTCTAATTGAAGTTGTTAGCTGATGTTGTTGGGGTCAAATCAGAAAGTTATCTTCTCATACAGACATTTATAGAGCTGAACCAAAGCTATCGCCATCTAGTGACCTGTCAGATAAAATGCACGATTATTGCATCTCCACTTTGTGGCTTCATTTTTACGCCACGTTTACTGTTTATGAAGTACTTTATCCCAATATGCTTACTTTACTTACCGTTTCCCAGAGTTTGTAAAAGTAGAATAGGAGTCAGAGGCTTCAGCTATCAGCCCCTCTACTGTGGAACCAGCTCTGTTTGGATTTTGAACAAACAGACATGAGACAGACATGTTTCTGCTTTAAAGGTTAAACACAAACTTTTCTCTTTGATGAGGCTAACAGTCAGGGCTGGATCAAGTGACCCTGAACATCACTTAGTTATGCTATAGACTCTTCATGTGACTTTATTTAATTTGATTTTAAATTTAATGACATAGTTAAATGCTGTCTTCTTTCTGCAACAGTAGGTGTTTTGTCCCATCTTCCTGTGTGCTTTTCTCTTCTCTTTCCCCAAACTGGTCACAACCGATGACCATCCCTTCCTGAGCCTGGTTCTGCTGGAGGTTTGTTCCTCTTACAAGGGAGTTTTTACAGATTGCCTGAGTTTTGCTCAAATTACTGTAGGGCATTTAGCTTGCAATATAAAGTACTTTGAAGCAACCTTTGTGATTTGGCACTATATAAATAAACCTGAATTAAACTGAACAAATCAGTCTGGACGAGCACAAACACAACAGCCAATCAGAATCAGGCACAAGTTAGAAAATAACAAGTAATAAATGAGTAAATAAATAATTACACATAACAAATGTGAGCAAAAGCTATTCATGTTTTTTTGTGTCCTCAAGCATAATTTATGGTCCCACAGATACATCTGTGCACGTTTCCATTTGGACAGCCTGAGAACCTACACAGATATTTAGATGTTGTAGTTTCTTATTCACAAGCAGTGTGGTAATATCTGTTGCTTCATACACAGTTTAAATTGTGTCCTCATCATTTAGAACTAGTGTTTCACTTTTCATATAAAGATCAAATAGCAGATGTGCTGCACACCAAACTACAGCATGACTAGATTAAACTTTGTCCTTTTCCTCAGCTGAGCAGCCGCACAGAGCTGCCAGCGTGGGTGGAAACTCCCACAGATGTATATGCTATGTATAAAACATACGAGAAAATTGTTTTCACACAAGGACTCACAGCTAGAAGACCAAAATGTGGGAAAAATAAATCGTGTTTATCCCACATGCAGATATGATCCTTTAAGATTTACCCAAATCACACTTTTTGAGATATTTTTTCACTGAATTATCACGAAACGGATAAAACATGGAGGGCAGAAACAGTAACAGAAACAAGTGTTTCTATTACATTATAAACATTAAATTTGGCGTGTTTTACTGCTGAAAAACTGATATAGTCCTAATAATGAAAAAACCTCTTGCTGTGTCATTTTGAGTGTGACTGAAATTTATTTGCTAAATATATTTTAGCAGCCATAGAATTTCATGTGACTATCCCATGTACTTAGTAGCTATGACGGCTAAAATCAAGAGATGCAAATCTTCAGCCTTCCTCTACATAATTTAAGGTGTGTAACACAAAAAATGTTCATTGCAGGGAGGTGAAATTGTGCACACTTTCTACAAAAACAGCCCTTTTTGAACAACTGCATACCATCTCTTTGCCGTCACTGTTTTGGTGGATTATTGTCTCCACTTTGCATTTTTTAGATTCAGTGATTCACAAGAAATGATTTGCTGATCAGGCAAATCGCTCATCTAAAGAGAAGCCATGGCTCTCGTGTTCTAATGGCAGGGTTTGCTGCAAATTGTCGATTTATTTTAACTCCAAGCTTAAATCCGAAAACTGTTCTGAGCGCTAAAAAAAGAAACCGACCTCACCGTCACCTCGCAGTATGGCCCTGAAGTCCAAACATCTACATCCTACCTTCTGTCAGCACAGATAAAACCTCTGAGGAAGTTGATAACCCACGCTCAGTTTATTTCCACATCTGGAAGCTGCTGGAGTCACGGAGATATCAACTGTGGAAGTCATGACAACCGCAGGGGGGGGCATCAAGGTTATCACGTTAATTCAACCTAAACTAAAAGTAAAACTGAAGGTGAGAAAATAAATTTGAATAACTGAAATACAAATAAAAGGCATCAGTAGTCAGTAGTGTAGCTGCTTCATCACCAGTCACCATTCAGTGTTAGTAACATATTACATAAATATTTGTTTTCACATGTTACTAATACATTTTTGTTTGGGAATAATACAGTAATACTTTTTTGTTGTTGTTGTTTCCCCTGAGCTAGTAAAAAATATTTAATTTTTGTTTTACCTTAAATGCCTTTGGAGCTCCTCCCTTTGTGTAAGTAGGCTTGTTGTAGACTGTTGGTTGTAGTTGCTGGACCTTTTGAGTTCGGTTGCTGCTTTTCTAGATTCCTTTATCATATTTTGACCTCCACAAAGTGTTTGTATTATGACCTGTCCTAAACTTATTAAACAAATACCATCTATATACTAATCTATATTGCAGTATACTATTATACTACCATCTATAACTCAAATAGACTCACCAGCAACATTATTAGGCACACCTGTTTCAATCACATGAAAATAAGTTCAAAAGCTGTATCAGAATCAGGAAGAGAGGTGATTTGAGTGACTGTGAATGCTGCATGGTTGTTGGCACCAGTCAGGCTGGTCTGAGTATTTCAGAATCATCTCCAGGATTCACAGAGAATGTCAGTTTTCTGAGCTTAAAAAGGGTTTGTTGATGCCAGAGAAGATTGGCCACACTGCTTATAGTTGATAGAAAACTATAATCAGTTGCAACCAGTTGTTTCAACCTAAGTATGAGCATCTTGAAGGAGATCCAGCAGCAGAAGAGCACACCAGGTGTAACTCTTATCAGACTACAATTCATATGAGCTCAAGATGTTGCCTGGGTGACGAGTCTCAGCATCAGCATCAGCATTTCGCAGCATGAAGGCATGCATCCATCCTGCCACGCATCAACGGTTCAAGCTGCTGGTGGTGATGTCACAAGATCACAATCCAACACAGTACCTTTGGGATGTAGCAGAACAAGAGATTCGCATCATGGATGTGCAGCCAGGAAATCTGCAGCAACTCTCTGGTGCTATCGTGTCAGTACGGATCAAAACCTGTGACGAATGTTTCCAACACTTTGCTGAATCTGTGCCTTCAAGAATGAAAGCAGCTCTGAAAGCAAAAGAGAGTCCAACCTGAAACTTTTATGTGAGTGCCTATTAAAATAAAACTAATACAAACTAATCAGATAACTAAAAGTAAAACCAAATGTTTTAAAAAAAATGAAAGTAAACATTAAAATTGAAAATTAATTGGAAACATGGCAAGCAAAACTATTTGCTTCACAAATGATGAAATGATGATAACTTTGCAAAAACCTCCGGATACAGTGTGTACGCTGTCAGACTCACAGACAGCTATTGAAAAGAAATGTGAAACAGTAGCAATTAACAGCTTACAGAATCCACATCTTCATGACAAATTTTCTTTAATTTTTTAATATTTACATCACTGCATCCTAATAGCATGAAAAAACTGCTGTAATATACATTATAACTTGCAGCAGTTGTATTCAAGTTACATTTAAGTATTTTACATTCTTAGACGTAGTCTCAGAGACTGCGTCCCATGAAAATGGTTTTAATATGTACCATTACGCTCAGATACATTATGATAAATGATGGCAAACAACTTTATAAATCAAACAACACAATACAAAAAAAAAATTCATTTAAAATAATGTGTCCAGCTAGGACAGATGAAAAAACCAAAACTGTGCCACTTGCTCAACAGTCCATGGCTATGTGACTATTGTGTTCATACAGTCTGCTCTTCTACCATGAAGAGATATTTCAGTGGGATTAAATCTGCCTCCACAGAAACCCAGAGGACCAGGAGTAAGAGAAGTTTGACAAGTTGTCCATCACGTCTCAAGATCCTTCGTCCACTGTCAGCTCCTGCAGCTGCTCCTGCACATTCTCCAGCTGCTCCGTCTGGCTCTCTTGTGGCTGCTCGGACTCCGGCTCAAGGTTCTCTACCTCTTCCTCCATCTTTGGCTCCTCGCGTACACTCTCCAGATTCTCTGAGCTCTCAAAACAACCCGAATCCCGCGGCTCCTTGGCGTCCTCCCCAGATGTTTCCTCCTTCTCCTTCTCCTCCTCTTCTGGCTCTGACTCTTCTTCAGCTACACAAGCACAAAAACAATCACAGTTTAATATAAAGAGGTTTACGCCGATCCTTTTTATTCTTCCTGAACTCTGACAGGTCCTTTCATCTCGCTCAGCATCCAGCAGTAAAGGAACAACACAATCATTCATTCGGAGTCACTTTGTGTCCACCTGGTGAATCTAAACCCTAGCTCACTCCTGTTCAGCATTGTTTATGTTCTCTCAAACCTCCTGAGGGAAATCCACTACATGCAGGCAACTGACTGTTATTTGCTGCTGTGTTAGTGCATAAATACGGTGGGACAGCAGAGAGTGAACCAAAACAATAAATCTGTGGGTCAGATGGCTAAAAAAGAGACAAAACTACTATTATTTAATGCTCAAACAGCTGCAGATTCAAGAAACGCTTGCAGGTTTCTCAGCACAGATAATCACTTCCATCCGTTCACATCTCACCAAAGTGATTGTAGTATGTATGAAAATTAACTTCAGCTATAAGTTAATATGCTGCAGGTTAAATTACTTTCAGTGGTTTCAATGAGCAACGACTCTAATAGTAAGGAATTAATGGACAGTCATCACTGTGGTCAAAATAATACAAATAAAGGTTATTGCGGTTTAGGGGAAGTAGATACTGATTCATATGAAATGGTTTTGAGTGAATTTTAAAGAAAGTTTAAATTCACAAACTGTCCTTCTGCAGCAAAGATGAGCCAAGATATTAAGACGAAGCACTGATAACACAATGTGAGCCATAAAGTGCACCTGATTGTGTAGTTGAAGCATAAAAAAATGACAAAGTGCTCCTGAAATCACCATCCTTTGATTAGACATTATGAGCTTTGCAGCATCACAGTGTATAAACTTACAGTCTCGCAACAGCTCAGTGGCGTTCAGGATCTTGGAGCGCTGCTCTGGGTCTGTGATGTTCAGCTCATTCAGGTGAGACTCCTTCAGCCCTGCAAAGTCCTCCAGAGTCTGGAAACCATGCATGGACAGCAAAGAACTCAGCTCCTGCAACATGAGAGAGAATAAGGTTTACATCTCTGCGATCAGACAGAGGTGACCATCGCAACAGTTGCTCTGCAGTTTCCCTCACCATCAGGCCGATGCTGTCCAGGACTTCCTCCAGGGTTTTGGGTTTGGATTTGGCTCGGTTGGCTTTTCTGCTGCAGCGTTTCCTCCTGGTCGGGGGGCTTTCGTCGGGCAGGAGGTTCACATAAATGAACTTAAAGGAGCCCACCTTGTTGTTGAGCTTCCCGGTCCAGGTGCCCACGGGGGGCTTCTCAATGATGTGGATGATGTCCCCTTTCTATGAAAAGAGAGAGCATTAATACTGGCAGCCTGACAGGAGATAAAAGAAACTCACGAAAGACTCGCAGAATTACGAGTTTAAATTAGAGTCTGCGATCATCTCAAAGTTTCGCTCAATATTTGATCAAAAATCTATCCAGTGATTTAAGATAATGATCACCAGTGTAAAAGCTTTGAAAATATGAGTTTATAAATATTTTAAGAACCCCCTCAAGCAGACTTTTCTGATCACACATCATTGTATAAACTGCACTGAAACTATATTTTATCAAAGGGGTAACCAGTAATGGAGGGTCTTGTAGATTAAACTCTTCCTTCACGGATAATAATCAAAATGACCTGTCTTCTTTTACACAGCTAACAAGCTCCCCCGAGGACACCTCAGTGAGACAGCAAATGAGGCCAAATCGCAGCCAGTGAGGAAGACTCCCCCTTCCAAGACTCACTTGGAGTTTTAGCGAATCCACATCGTAGGGGCTGGGGGTGAAGTCGGTGTGGACCACAGCACGGCCGCAGAAAGGGCCGTTGTAAGCAATGCTGTTCTCCTCCAGTCGCATGCTGTCCCTCTGGCTATATCCACTGTCCAGGCTCTGTCTGTCGCTGTCTGAGGAGGACAGATAAGAAGCTGGGTCAGATTCATCCTGAGGCCTTCGCCTCTGCCCCAGAGGTTTAAACACACTGTAAACATCCCTGTATGAGTCCAGGAATCATGCTGATGGGACACTGGGCCTTTATACAATATGAAAGGGTTTTTCAGGCTTTTATTAAAGTAATATGGCATTTTACAAAGATATCAGACCTCTAAATAGCATTTGTAACGTAAATATATAATATTAGGTTGGACTTATTAACTATGAATGCTGGATAATTAAGTCAAAGCACTTTTCCTCCAGTGGGAAACACGGCCTTTTGAAGACTTGAGCAGTTACAAGAACATTTTACAGGGAAAACTTCCCTTTTCAGTCATCTGTAAAATTATCAACTACTTTCAGTTGCTCTCTGTGGTTTTGCCACAGCGGGTAGCTCCGCATGTTTGATTTGGCAGATTTTTTTATACCCTTCCTAACGCAACCTCATAAGGATTGGGTTCGCCTCTTGGGATCAAACTAGGCATCGTTTGCTTGTTAAGTGATTATGAAATCTCTTAAATTGTGTAAATTAAGAAAAGCGGCGGCACTCACAATTTAGTTTAGCTTTGGGATTGAGTAGCACCTGTTTGGGAAACTTTTCTACCTCTGTTAAATTACTCCAACAGCAAAGTTAAGCCTGGTCTAACATTTTAACACTGTTTTAACAGTTATAATGCCGAAGACTCTCTATGCATCTGACCGAGGAAATCAGGTCGACTGAGTCAGTGACCTCCTTTAAATCTAAAATTAAAATGCACTTTTAGGGGAGGAGAGCCTTTCCTGTTTTTACTTGAGTAAAAATCCTTCCTTTAAAGAATTCGATAGTCAAGAATCTAGTTTATCATTATAATTATTGTCTTGCTGTTAAAAGAAAATTAATATCACCCTAAAAAGGTATTCAGTGTATCCTTGGGCCACACGCAGTCTGTCACATCTGTGTAGTCGGACCTCCTGTTCCTCTCACACAGCCTGAAGAAGTGATTTTTTTCACACTTACTGCCAGAGAGCTGGCGGCTGATGGGGCTGGGCATGGTGTCCTCCGAGCCTGTGGAGCACACCGACGTCCTCTGGCCTGCACTCAGATCTGGAAGCCAGTCGGTGGAGACAGGAGACAGCTCTTCACCGCTCTCCCCCTGGGGACAACAGTGCAGGTCAGAGGTCAGTTCACATTTACCTCCCATACATAATAAAAACGTCAAAGAAGTGTCTCATTATCTTTGTCTCAAACTTGTTTCATTACCTTGGAAAATACTTTAGGGAAGCCCTGTCATTGATTTGCAGAAAAGTGAATTCTTTTTTAAAAACACAGTCTGGCTTGTCTTTGTGCTAACAGACATTAACCTTTAAATGACAGATTGGTGGCAGTCTGCTAAATTTAGAGCTCTGAACTGAGTGAGCATTATACCAAACTTTGGTAGGAGATAGACATGAAAAAGCAGAAGCAGTGGAGGAGGGTTTATTCAGGCTCTTTACCCAAACATCAGCATCCCCACAGATCTAAAATACTTGATTACAAGAAGAGTGCACAGCACTGGCTGAACTGTAACATTAAATTCTGCAGTATGCTGTATTTGAGTTAAATCTAGAAAACAAGTTTTTGTGTAAGGTAAAAGAATAAACCCCTCTGCAGTACATGGATTTCTCCACAAGGTGGAGACAGATTCTAATTTGTAGTAGTGTGAACTTTTTTTTTCTTTTTTTTTCTTTTTTTTTTTAGGTATGCATCACGTGTTAACCTTTGGATTACGTTGTGAAACTTAAACAGTCTTTACCCCTTCTTCAGCTAAAGCCTTCTGCACCATCTTGGACGTTTTGCGGGTCATGGTGCGTGAAATGACATTGCGCCACTTCTTCCCCAGTTTGCTGCCACTTTTCACTGCTTCCTCTGCAGTCACACCATCTGCTACCTGGAGAAAAGGAGAAAAGGGAAAACCACCAGATGAGTTTTCAGTGTTATTTAAAGTCACTGAAATTAAGTTTGAGAGTAGTAAAAAAAATATTAAAATCTAAGCCACTGACATGAATTTCCTCGGTGGCATCGAAGCCAGGTCATAAAATTTTTCTCACAGACTAAGAAGAGCGTTTGTGGTAATGGGGTTTGCGTGCACACATGTTACTGCCATCCACAAAGTATTTCTCTGTCTCTCTGACACACGAACATGCACACACAGACACACAAGCGCTCTACTGTGGTGCTTGAAAGCACAGTTTTAGAGAGTGTTACCAGACTCCATCTGCAGACAAACTGTGTGAAATTGCGTGCTTATTACTGACATCTAAAAATGTCGTTTTCAGGCTTTTGAGGTAGTTAACAGCAGAGACAGGCACATAGCTTAACCACAGTGATTATTAGTATCATGCAGATCCTAAAAAGCAACAGTGGGCGCTTGTGAATTAGTCAAGAGCTGTAGCCCAAAAACTTAACATTAAATATTAAAAAGAGTGCCAAATAGACAGAATACATCAAGACAACAGATGTAGTTTTATCCTTAAATTGCTGTATGTAAAATACATTTGTCAGGTGAGTTATGAAGAGCAGCAGCAGAGAATTTCTTACAGCACCCACCTGGTAGTGGTCACGTTCAACCACCATAACCTTCTACTAATAATACCCACAGATTTCTGTTTTGGTTCTGCTACTCAGGTGTAGTTTGGAAGCATGTGGTATTAAGACAAGCAGTCTACCATCTGTCCACATTACCTCCTGATTAAACTGTTGTAATTATTTCTATTTCTCGATCAGTCGTTACTTTATCACCTGCAGGGTGTACAAAACACAGAAGCTCGTCTTCTCTCAGCAAAGAAACAGTGCGATCACATCACACCTGTACTGGCCTCCCTGCACTGGCTCCTAGTCCATTGCAGGATCCAGTTTAAAAATTTTACTATTTGCTTTCAAGAGCCCGAGTGGTTTTGTGCCACCCTACTTAACCTGGTCTGTAAACCAGCTGCTTTTAGAAGTTTCTAGATCCACGCTCAAAGTTGAGTCGTGTAGTAGTTGAGCAGGTTTCCTGGGTTTTATCACGCAGTCTTATTTATTTGTATTATTGTTTATTTGATGATGTTTTGATATTTTTGCAGACTTCAGTGTATTTATTAGTGATTTGCTGATTGGTAATTATCTTTGTCTTTGGCATAACCTATACAACACTTTAGTCAGCTGACATTAACAGAATTTTGGGGGGTCAAGCTTGGCTTCCCTGATTTGAAAAATCAATACTAGATTTGCAAACTAACCATAAGTTTGTCCATTTAGCTCCATTCACTCATATTCAGTGAGAAATGTCTTGATTTGAAGCCAATTTTGGGTACAAATATGAAATAATTAGGCCCTGGAGAAGCCCTCAAAGCTTGTCGCGCACTTATTCTTAATGAAACACTATCATGAAGAAACGGTGCCGTTTATCGGCAGTGTAAACATTCAGTAACCACAATGACAATGGCAAACCCACGTCTGCAGAGACCGCTGACAGGGGTGTAACAGATGAATTCTCAGCAGCAAGTTTTAAGCTCAGAGTTGACGTAAATGAAAAAAAATAAAGCCAAATTTAAATGGATACACTCTTCGGGGGAATACCATTTATGATTTTCGGACGGAGAGGCTCTCTGCTTGACTAGACCGGAGGACATCCTGTCTGCATGCTGTTGTCATCTGGGGCTCTGCGCAATGCTTCTCATTCTTACTTCCTCTGTAATCATTTCTCTCTAACTTCCACTCAGTAACCTGAATGTTGCTGGGAAATTATTAATATATTCTGTTCATTTTAAAAGTGTTATCATTTGTTCACACGTGTAAATTAGGAAGCACCAACTGGGCACTTCTGTAACAGTCATAACTGAAAAAAAGCTTCCACTTGACCTCTAGTGGATGCGTTATTTAGAGAAGGCCACAGTACGAGAGACGAGGAACAATGTAACAAAATATCTGGAGGAACTGCTATTCAGGAAGTTAAAAGAAGAGATAAAATAGGTATTTTTACTTTTATAAACTGATGTTTTGTATATTTTGCTTGTTTTGTGTAAATCCCAGGGAAGAAACTTACATTCTCCTCCAAGGTGAACTCCTTCTCTGACACAACAGGAGAGGCAGGCTTGGGCTTCATGAAATCCTTGAAGCTGCTGGACCTCTGCAGGGTGAGCTGCAAACAAAATGTGAATTGCACTTAAATATCATGAACTCATGAACAGCAAAGGGGATCAGACAGTTGCTCAGTGGTTTTCTGTGGAATAACTGATAATGCTGAACTTGCGGTCGTGCACACAATACGATCTTATCTCCTCAAATTTGTGAACAGAAGGGGTTTCTTAGAAGTAATGTGTGCCAGTGTTTCTCCACACACTGTTATCGAAGTTGAAGTCACAGCTAATTGAACGTCTGCACGGTGATGTGGCTGCATCTGATAAGGTTTTACAAAGGTATTGCAGCTGTTTAGCAGGAAACACAAAGGAAATGATGTGCGTCTAGATTCATTAGGGTTTCTGCAATAAATAGCTTGTGTTTTCAAAAGTGGCATACACAAGACCTTGGGGGAAGGACATGAGCACCAAAGCTAAAATATATACAAGAACATGACTTCATCCTCGCAACAACATTGGGTTTTTTTAATTCTTTTTTTTAGTTCAAACACCAGAAAGGCAAAATTGAAGTTATCAAGCTGTAGTAATTTTGAGCAAAAGACACAAATTTGACTCATTTTTTTTTGCATATTTTCCAGATTTAGACTTTCTTGTAGCTGTTGTGGAAACTTTTTGTCTAATTTTCCATTTAACCACGCCGCCGTGCAACATCTTATCGCAGCTCATCCTTCTCTCTCTGCTCAAACCACAGGAAACTGGCAAAGCTTTAGCAACTGCTGCCAGCCAATCATTGCAGACATGCAGCCAGCACCGGTGGCTTACGGTCTACCTTGTAAAGTTTAACCACCAAAGCTTAACCTTCAGCAGTCTTGGGCCTCAGTGACATTTAATATGACAAGTTCTGGTGGCAAATGTTTCTTTTCCCATCCTCAGTTTTTATTTAACAGCCACAGACCTTTCAGCTAAATCAATCTTCTATTAAAGCTGACAACCGCAGCAGTGACATGAGAAGAACAAACGCAGCGAGTTGTGTAATGACATGGCGTGAAAACAACCGCGGGTGGAGATCTGCATGGAAAATAAGAGCACTGGTGTCAAGTGTAGGAGGCTCACTATCTTGATAGCAGCTGAAGACAAAGTCAGCAGAAGCCACAAAGCCTTCTCTGACTCAAACTACATCTGCAGCAATGATTCACCCTGCCAGAATAGAGGAACTTTACTTTTCTAAAAATGTACTGAGGCTGCAGCCAAAACGGTAGTTAGAAAAGGAAATATTCTGTTTTAGGCAAAAAGCTGCTGCTGAACCTCAAGTTTTGTCTGTGTTCGTGTGTGTTCAGCTTAACCGCAAAGGTCTGAACTAACTTAAGCTGACATCCTGTGTTGAAAAGATGTGCACACAAAGAAGACAGCTGATGTCGAAGTGCAAACGAGTGTGTGTGGCAACAAAAGTCTACAAAAAGTAACAAATATAAAAACTATGACTTTCTGTTTAATATAAGCATTTCTAAGTGTAGCTGCACACACACATCAAAACAAAGAATTACAGCAACCAAAAAAACTCACCTTCTTCTTCTGCACCTGCTCCTTCTCTGAGGCATTTGACGGCCTTCGCCTCAACATCTTGTCCCTCTGTGATCCTCAGATCTCCCCGGACAGAAAGCTGTGGGAAAGTTGGACCCGCTTTAATCACCTGAGGATTTCTGTGACTACGCGGTCACAGCCTGAGTCTGATTAAAAAACTGAGGAAGCCTGATGTGTGCTCTGTTGCTGCCGAATGAACTGCAGAAGCCAGCAGGAAGTCACGTGGCCATGCTGAAACTGAAGAGGCAAACCCTGTTTTTGGTGACTGCACGGAGACTCGTGGTTTTGTTACAAGTATTGCTCACAAGCGCATGCTGTTTGCTCTCTGTGGCTCAAAACTGAACATGATACATGCAACCTTAATGAGTATTTCATTACAACACTGTTGACTGTTACCACATATCAAATGGAAAGTGCATAATCACCTGTTTCTCATCATCTTTAAAAA
This sequence comes from Perissodus microlepis, assembly GCF_051167445.1. Taxonomy (NCBI): domain Eukaryota; kingdom Metazoa; phylum Chordata; class Actinopteri; order Cichliformes; family Cichlidae; genus Perissodus; species Perissodus microlepis. The sequence goes on from NC_140462.1 coordinate 16,752,148, forward strand.
AAAGTTTTAAAGATAAAAGTTAAGTCAAGTAAAAGCTGGCTGGAGGAATATTAATCAGCAAAAGATGTTGATGATCTTTTGCTGCAGTGTCACAGCTGTAGTGACATCCCGCAGCCACTTATACAACATTACTACCCCTGCACCGTTTTAGAACTTATGCAAAAAGTTGCAGTTAAATTTACTGGCTGTAAAAACCTCTCTTGTGTATCTTAACATCTGTGTTGTCAGCCTCCTTTGTGTGCTCACGATGTTGAGGACAAATAAAAGGTTTTGATTTTACAGTCTGTCGTTTAGCTTCAGTTTTACTGAGCTGAAGTGTGGAAGTGAAAGGCAGCTAGAGCTGACATATTTAGCAACTCAGTAACAGCTTTGCAGCTGCAGCTACAGCTACAGGAGGCCATAAAAAATCAAAAAAAATCACAAACTGCTGATCAGATTGCCTAAAAACTCATTCATATTTACTCACAAAGTGGTTTATGGGACAAGTGAGTTAAAACAAAAACGGCCAGACACATCCTGACAGGATAGAAATGGAGCATTGAGACAAAAACAACTTGTGTGACTCAGAAATGTGTGCGCTTGTGAGTGCGCACTGAGCTGGCAGGACAAGGTGAAGTAAATGGCTGGCAGTAAATGTAAAGAGGGAAGTACGATGCAAGTCAAGTTTAGTTTGTTATTTTGGAGGGGGGGTGGGGGGACCACATGATAAGAGGATGCCCTATTTTAGTTTCCTGTCAGTCGGTTAAAGGTTGGCAAGCAATCTCGCAAAAGATCTCAAAGGGGATGAAAACAACAAGCAACAGCTGATTTGGACAGTGCAAACTAACACATAGTAGTGTAAGAAGCATTCAGACGTTTGGGTGACTACAGTGCTGCAGAGATAACAAAATAAGAGTTCTTAGCACATGTTTAACGTAAAGAAAAAATAAAAATACTCATGCATGTAAAGAAAACAACAAAACATTATTATGGACACAGCTGTTATGATTACACTCACGGATACGTGAAGATGCGTTTTTAAATAATTTTTTGGACATTTTTGCAAGAGCATTTCAGAACAGAAAGCATACAGAAAGCAAAAGGGAAAATCACAAAGTTTTGAAATGATCCAAGAATCGAATCCAGGCCCCTGCAGGTTTCCAGCATAATAGTTACTTGCTCAACCACAGTGAACTAGGGCAGCACCTGTTTTTTGGCTTTTTCTGTAACCAAGTGTAACAAGTGAGAAGCAGATCTGACAGAGAAACCATGGGACACTACTCTCTTATTTGGTAGCAGTGCAGTCTGATTTATCATCATATTTACTCCGAGCAGATATGGATAAGCCAAAGGGAATGAATGATTGAACTGGTTACTTCAATGGAGATGATAATTTACAAAATGAAAGCCATGTTGCTGTTGTCCCCCCTGTGAATCACCACCTTGACATGGTGGAGCGGTTTGTGTGCTCCAGCGATCCCTCCTTGAAGGGTCTCCCAAGGTAAATTGGTCCTGAGTGAGGAGGCAGACAAAGAGCGATTCAATGGACCAATGACTGGCAAGAAGAGCAAGGGACCTGTGTAATAATAATAATGGATTACATTTATATAGCGCTTTTCGAGGCCCTCAAAGCACTTTACAGTTCCACTATTCATTCACACACTGGTGGAGGCAAGCTACAGTTGTAGCCACAGCTGCCCTGGGGCAGACTGACATAAGCGAGGCTGCCATATCGCGCCATCGGCCCCTCTGGCCATCACCAGTAGGCGGCAGGGTGAAGTGTCTTGCCCAAGGACACAACGACGGAGACTGTCCGAGCCGGGGCTCGAACTAGCAACCTTCCGATTACAAGACGAACTCCCAGGTGCTCGGGGATGCGCCATCTGGCGACTCCATTGTCCTAGTGGGGGACTTCAATGACCGCGTAGACAATGACAGAACGGGTGTGATTTGGAGAAATGGCTTGCCTCATCTGAACCTGAATGTTGTGAAGTTTTTTTTACTTCTGTACAAATAACAGTTTGTCCATAATGAACACCATGTTCAAACATAAGGATGTCCATAAGTGCACGTGGCACCTGGATAGGTTGCAGGTCCATAATGGGTGGATGGAAGATCATGTTATGTTAAATCACAATTAAGAAATAAATTGGTTGGGTTTCAAATACTCCCTATTTCCCTTCCTTAACAAGGAAGGGTTAGGGTTTGGTTCTTGAGTGCCAACTTTCTACTTCCACACATAAAAATTGGACAAGCCTATCCATCTATCATGAGGTTTTTTTTCCAACATTTTTTCAAAGAGTGAGAAATCCAAGTGAATTCTACAAATATCCATGCTGCTTACTGATGAGATTTGTTCACTAAAACATTAAATTATAATGCTCATTTGCTAACAGCAGGTTGTTTCACACTGAGATCAGCCAAAACACCAAGACAGCAACAAAGGAAATGCTCTTAGAAAAGAGACATAAATAAGCAGTGGGTGACATCGAGGTGGCTACATCCATCTTTTATACTCTTAGTGTTTCCAGAATACAAACCACGCTTGGCTGTAGCTCAGATCTGCACCTCAACCTGACATAACTTCATCTGCATACGCCTTCACTGAATCACAGTTAATCTGGAACTACACCAAGATAAGCTCTTCTAAAGGGTCGGGTTATTTGAAGGTGAATAACTACTCATAGTCAGATTTAAGAGATCAAAGTCCACAGGTGTGTATGTACCTCAACTTAAACACGCAGCACTGCTGGGATTGTAGTGATAAGCGGAAGACTTCTGTTAAATTAATATGGGAGTGTTTAACAGTAAATACATGGTAAACATAAAAGATCTTTCTATCATAGAGAACAATGATCGCATAGTTTTTCTTCCTCTTCTCTTCTTTTCACCACAAGCTCACCAAAGTGGATGTGGATGAAAACGCCTTTTCTGAGAGCAATCAGACTCTGTCTTTGAAAGGCTCCGTCATGTGCTTTTAATGACCAGAGATGCAGATGCAGGGTGTGAAGTGTCGACGCTTGTCTTCACACCTTCAAGTCATGCTGACAGAATAGTTGCCCAGCAACCCAAGTCTACCAGCAGGAGCGGCTCTAAGCTGCTGAACCACTAGTCCAGTTATGTGAAGCTGCAGGTTGAATTTGATTTTGATTCGATTTCAGATGTTGTCATTTTTTAATGAAGAACTTCATGAATTGGGAATTTGTGTGCCCTAATTAGCCTTTTTGGCATCAGTTTTTCAGTGACTTTTTCAGAGTCAAATACTGATTCTCTTTGTAGATGCATATTTCTCATTTAATATAATCTCTGCCTATTTACAGCCACTGTTTACTTTCCCGTCCCTTTGTCTGGAGAAATAACTTCTTTAAATGTGCACCTATTCATGACGATGATAAATAAATTTTAATACAGTACTGTGCAAACATCTCAAGTCCCTTCTCGTTTCTTTGTATTCTGCTAGAAAAATTGGAAATAGGTACAGCATTTCATTCAAAAATGCAAATACAGAGTCTGTACAATTCTAACAAGTTTGAAAGTCAATATTTGGTATGACAACCTTCCTCATTCCTTTAAGTACAGAAGGAGAAGGAGAAAGAAGGAGAAAGACACACAGTGAGAGGTATGCGGCAGGAATGCTGGAGAGGGCCGGGAGAAGGTAACTGGACTGGACCAGTGATGACACAAACAGCTTGACAGCATGGGAAAGTGGAACTGATAAAGCTTAGATTTAGCTGACAGGACCTTGGAGAGGACAGACGGGAGGCTATAGATCTTCCTTACTGAACATGAGCTTCATTAATAGTATTAATGGCTCATAGCTCACACAAAAGGTAACGTGTATGCATACATATATTAATCAGCCCACATGGGACAAAACAAAAGCAGCAAGGAAACAGGCCTTAAACACCCTAGAACATTCTAGCAACATTAGTTTGTATTGACACTTCCTCTTTTAGCATCAGATTACATCTGATTCAGATTAGAATACTGCACCTTTTATACTGCTCAAGTGAGAAACATGTAAAAAAACACATCCTATGTTAGTTTTACAACACCATGATGGTACTACTACTGTAGCTCACATGTTTTGGCCCTGCCAACACTTTTTGAGGTCCTCTCACACTTGTGTGGAAAAATGGTAGTACATTTTTCATACATCTCCAACTTTGGGGGTTTCTGTTTCTGTGAAAGAAACAGGCATAGCTTTAGCTTCATTAATAAGATGATTAATGAGAAGCAGATAAGTCTACATCTTTAAATAACTGGATTAGAGCTTTTTATGCTGCAGTTAGAAAAATTGAGGTACAGTCAAGTCAACTCTCTGGAAAAATTCAGAGTGATCGGATCATCATTCATTGAATAGTGGAATAAAAAAAATGAGCGAATCACAATGCAATACCTGTCACCAAAACACAACATGCACTCCTATTTCTTTATTTGAATTTGTGAAAAGTGTCAATGGTATCCAGTTTAACAGTTTAATTAATTACATTTTTGTGTCATCGATTAAATTCCCAAAGAGCTGTATTTGAAAGTCATGTTTCACCTGCGTTTACACTGGACCTCATTTTTTGTTGGTTTCTTTGAAGGATTTCACACAAAAACTTTTGACAGCTTTCATTCATTGACTTTATGTTTTCTCCTATTTATAAAAATATCTTTCATCACAATGTCACACATATTGAACTCTATTTTTGTTGGTTTTATTTTTGTTGGTCGCTGGCCAACAGCTTGTTGGTCCATTACTGTTATGTTTGTGTGATAGCAAACTAATGCCTGCCAGGCACCATTAAGAACAAAAAACATTTGCATAAATGGTTACTTAAAAAAACAAAAAATAACTTAATGACTACTTAAATATTTGAATATCATGCACATCCCTTGGGGTTTTCCCTAATGCAGTTATGCCTGTCACATAGCCATATTTATGAGCACAGCAAATATTCTGTTTGCAAGTGGCAGCCAGTTACAGGAACGTTGGCTTATACAGAGGGGAAGTGAGCTAAGATGGCACATTTACATAGTAAAAAAAGAGGTGGACATAGTCATAATGACATCACGTGATTAGTCTTGTTGTGAAGCACTCATATGAGCATTTTCACCAACACGCATCATCCCAGAGGAGAGGCCACAACAACGAAATCATGTGTGTGTGTGTTTGTGTGTCCAGGGTAATGGCATTTGGCAAAAAAGCTTCAGTGATTTCATGAAGTCAGATACTCAGAAACCATATTGTCACTTTGTTGCATTCGTTATTCACGTTTCTCAAAATAAAAGTCTTCTTTTATGTCTCTATTCAGTTGATGAACCTCTTCTAGTTGCAAAGTTTGAGCTGTTTATCTCACTTTTAGCTCAGTTTTGAATCAGAAAAACATTACGTGGGCTAGATGTGGTACACACACAACAGCACAGCTGACATTTGGCCCATATAAGGTTGACCTGTGGCTGAGTTTATGCACTCACACTGCGTCAGGGCTACCAATACAGGCCAAATGCAACCTAATATAACTACAAATATGAGCTACTGTCTCCAAAATGTGTGTTAAAAACTCATGTCTGTGCCACTTGTCCATTTTATTTTCCTGGGTACCAATCAGCAGTTTGGACAAGAAAGCAGTGTAGCTTTACAGTTAATCCTTGGGTTTCTCTACTAACTAAATCACCTCTTACCTGGGTATATCAACCTGGTAACTTATGCTGCTCCAGAGTTGGTTATGTTCTAAATTAGAGACAAACATGTATGAAATCACCAGTCAACTCTTTTTGTGTTACTGTTGCAGTTTGTTGATCAGTAAAAACTCATATTAAATAAAACTTTTACATGTAAAATATATGCAAGGTAAGCTGAGTACTTCTGTAAAATAAAAACATCCTGGTAACCTGTTAACTTTAACTTCTGGTGGTGTCCATCATGCTTCTGCACACTTGTCTTTTGGAGGTTTCTCCCTCCTCTTCTTGTATTTCATCAACTGTGACCACAGGGGTCAGCATTGGCCCTCCGTCCCAATTACTTATTTTACCTGGACCACATACTGCTGATGCTAGCATCCTTCCCCAGAACTGTGCCTTGACAAACTCATCTCTTACATCTAGAGACAATGTTCTTGTCCTCAAAGCTCATTTTTTACTTTGGCACAAACCCTCTTAGAGCTGGCGCTGACTAAATTTAATTAGACACTGGAGGTTGTAAAAGCATATTAGTGACCTTTGATGGAAATAGGTCACACCAGAGCTCAGTGTCACAACAAAGGGTCTGAACACAGTATATAAACAGGATATTTCAGTGTATTATTTCAGTACAGGAACACTCCATGTTTTTCCTCCCTCATTGTGCTGTATTCTCGACTGGTGAGAAACAAATAAAACCACTTTGCAAGTAACAAACCTTTTTTTTTTTTTTTTACACTTTACTTTAATAAAATAGAAATGATATTATCTGGTCATACAAATGTCCAGTTTAAAACCTCAAAAATCACAACAAATCATTTAAAACTCCACATCAAACATTTACCAACATAATTAAATTATTAAATACATCTTTCAATTAAAAAAAAAAAAAGAAGCTAAATTGCATCTCTCAACCCGGTATAGCTGCTCAACTGAGACTGCATAGGAGTAACAGTGTGCAAGTCTGCTGCGAATGGAGTAAGTGCAGTGGAGACGGAGATGCTCAGACGATATTGTGGAGCAGAGCGACGGCCAGAGCGATGAGGGTCAGCGAGGACGAAGAGACGGAGGCAGACGAGCCAATCTCAGCGAAAGGCTCCGTGTTTCTAAGCATCCAGTCCTTCTCCTCATGAAGGCCCTGATTGTCCAGCTCAGGACCCACCAGGCTCCGGATTGTCTCGTAGTATTTATTCAGCCAGTGAAGCTGGTGAGAGAAGAACATTTACTGAATGTTTACTATTTAATATTCCAGCTGAATTTAATAAGCTTTATTCCAAAGTAACCAAAATTGCTTAACAAGGATAAAACAGAATTTCCTTTTGAAGAAATAAATGCACATTATGAAAGTGTTCCTGAACATCCTGTGGTTCCTCAGTTTTCCTCACAGTCAGCCTATTGTCATTACGCAGAAATGTTTAGCATTATAAATTTTTAAAAATGTATCGTCATTGCTTCTCAGATGAACCACTTTATTTCATTTTGGTGTGTTAGGGACTCTGGAAAAGATAATTTTCAGTAAGAAGTCTGTGAAACTGACGACTTAAACTTCTGGCTCTGATGAAATTCAGTTTGCACAACCAGTCAAATGACGTGATCCATTTTTAAAGGACTTACAAAACAATCCTTCCTGTGGCAAAATGCAAAACAATCTACAAAACCATCGATTGGGCAACAACCGATCCTATTGCGTGCTGTATGTCTGTGCTGTACGCTCCAGTTTTAAGGGGCTTCACAAGAAACTGTACTTAAAACACTGCTGTTCAAAGGTACAGAGCCTTGCTATCTGGCAACATGTTGATAAAAGATCAAGTGAGAGATTTTGAGACACTGTCATAAAGGTCCACAAAAGGATGAACATGGTGAGCAACAATACTTAGGTAGGCTTTGGATTTAAACGATGCTCAGTTCATACGGTGGGGCCCCGGAAACAATTCGCTACACTATTACACCATCCCCGTGTACTCAATTAGTGATACAAGACAGGACTGATTCATGCATTCATTCAAATGCTGCAGCAAACATTGAGACCAGACAGCATTTGCCTAATCTTCTATTATCCAATGTTGGTGAATCTGTGTGACTTGTAACCTCAGTTTCGTCTCCTGACAAGCACTCTGTGTGGTCTGCACCTGTAAACCATCTGCTGCAAGGTTCAAAGCGCATTCAGAGATGCTCTTGTGCATATCTTGGTTGTAGTGGTTATATTTTACAATTCTTCTCTAACATCAACAAGACATTTCTAACCAGGGAACTGCTGTTCATGGGATATTTTCTTTAAAGTGCACAAAAATACACTAGATTTAAATAATAACAGGATTTAAACGTTCATGAACTCCACAAAAGTAACATCTGTTTCTGTTTATCAAAAGTTTATGTCATCTAGATTGGAAAAAAAAAAAGCAGCATAACAGGTTCATACATTTTCCACTTCTAAAGAAGAGCCAAAACACAGAAGTTGATTTCACACGTGGTTTTGTTTTCTTTACAGAGCGTTTTGATCAGTGAACCGTAGACAAACTGCAGCTTAAAGCGTATAATGGGGGATTTTAAGAGGAAATCAGCATTGGTATTGCAGGCAAAAGAGCCTCTGATATGACAGGTTTGTATACCCAAAGGTATTTACAAATTAAAACTAGAAATTAGTTTTGGGGAAGTAAACTCACACCGAGGTGCAGCCGAGCATTCATTTTATGCCTTCACGTCAGCACATATTTGTATCTCATTTTCAGAAATTGGAGGCAAATGTCTTGTAATTGATTATGCAATGAGATGCAATTTCTTACCTGCTCTGAGCTGAGCAGTGACATGTCAATCAGCTTTCTGTCATATGGAACCAGTGATACAGTGTCAAAGGTCAGGTAGTTATTTCCATACTGAAGGATAGAAAAGAAAATCCACATAACGTTACCTTCACGTTACATTAAAAAAATGATATAATTCCAGATTATCAATAAAGCAACCACTTAATTTTCACCTTTGTCTGAACTGGTATGACCACTGCAACATCTTCAATCCGGATCCCAAAGTCATTCTCCTTATAATATCCAGGTTCTATGAGCAAAATCAAGTGATTTTTCAGGATTTTGACATTTTGCACAGAAAAAATTTACAAAATAAAACTCACCGATAGACGTGAACATCCCGGCTCTGAAGGCAATGTTGTTGCTTTGGAAGCCAACAGGCCCTGGGGATACATTACATTAACTCATGATTAAAATGCAAGTTATGTTACAGAAAAACAAATACACCTCTCCATGATTTACTCTACAATATATACATTGGAAGCTTGTGAACATCATGCAACCTAAAGTGTATTTTCATGATCATGCTGGTCAGTGGATATCAAGTATTAAAGAGGAATTATCAGAGGTCATTATTCATGAGCCAAAAAGTGACTTCAGGCTGCTCAGTTTCAGCTTTTTTACTCTTTAACACTGTTAATATGGTGGAAAATACAGCTGAGACTGATGAGAACAGTTTTCTGGAAAGTTAAAGGAGAGCTTTTATGATTTTTGTATCTGTGTCACACATTACTGTCGCTGTGGATATCCATAATATGGTAATCTCAGGCATTTAGCCAAGGCTGTAAGCTGGCCGGGGACTTTTTGTGTGGACTTGCATGCTCTGTCCAGGTACCTGGGCTTCCACCCACAGTCCAAAGACATGCATGTTAGATTAATGTGAATGTGAGTTTGAATGGTTGCCTCTCTGTTTTATGACTGCTGGGACAGGCTCCAGCCAAACTGCAACTCTGATTTGGATAAGTGGAAGAAAGTGGATGGATAAATGGATCAACAGACTCTTGACTGACATTTCAATGTTTTATATATTAAACAGTTGAGAGATGATGAAAATAATTGTTACCTTCAGCCCTATTAGGAATAATTTCCTCCTGATATTTTTAAAAAACAATTAAACACCATTTGGGGCACAGAATGGACCAGCCACTTAAAAATCAGTGCAATTTTATTTATCCTTGACACACTGTATGATTTTATTTATTTATTCATTTTAACTCAAAAGGTGGAGAAAGGTAAGAAAAGCGTGATAACTAAACAAAGTGTTTTAATACCCTCTAGCATCTTTTTTTGCGGAGGCTGGAATGAATAAAAGTAATGCTTTCAGAGGTTTTTTTTTTATCTCACTTTGTCTTCTGCATCTGTAATAATGCAGAAGACAAAGTGGGATAAGCGTTAAATTGTTTCAGTTTCAACATGGTTGATTTAGTGGAAGATTTGGTGCCACTTCTCTTTTTTATTAAATTATACATTTCCTTGAAATTCTTGTACTTTGTGGCTTTTTCAAAGTTTTTGTACACCTGGGACACATTTGACATGGACTCTCATCCACAGATAGATACTTAGTAACTACTACTGGAAAGATTAAATGCATAAACCTTTTCTCTCGCAGTGTAGCCCATTTTCTGAAACCTTTCTGAGATATTATTGTGATGCATAGATGCAAGTGTATGCACTGAAAAATAAAACAGTGTTCAAAAAACAGCACGCGGCATATTTGGCATCTCAAAGTCATCTCCAAATAAAGGTTCGTACACTCATGAACTCCGAAGTAGTTTCCGACACCGTGACCTGTGCCATGGCCGTAGTTCAGGCCCACCTCCCACAATGCCCGGCGACCCAGCATCTCCATGTTCACACCTGTTGATGAACAAAAACCTCCAGTCAGACATCCTGTACCAGACATGCTACATCTACTCACAGCTATGGTCTATGGTGGAGGAAGGGGGCTCTCTAGTGGTGAAACAGAAAGATTTCATTTAAAATGTGTTTATTTTTCATTCCCACCTCTTGTCCCGGAGGGAAAAATGGTTCTGGATATCTCAATGTTTCCCATCAGCACTCGAGTGAAGGCCTCCTGTGAAGCAAGACATGTGGTAAATGATAGGAAACTTAAAGAATTAGCATATTGAAAAAAATAGAAGGGAGCAAAGTTGATTGATTGCTACATGACTGATTAGACTGATTAGAAGGAAATATTAACATATTTTCTCTATCAGTGACACCTTTTGCATTTCTGTGGGCTTTCCCCAGTGAACCGTTCGAGTGATGTCAGTGGTGCCATCTCTGAAAATAGTGAGAGACACGGTGACTCATTTTAAACACTCGTGACATAAAATGAAACTACAGAAGTGTATGAAGAGATCGTTTTTACTCACAGATACTGGCCACCAGAATCAACCAGGTACATCTCATCAACTGTCAACCTCCGGTTTGTTTCTTTTGTAGGGCTGCAGCACAAAAACAGGAAATGATAGTAGCACTGCTTGCTGGTGTTTTTCGAATGTGTTAAAGTATTAGCAAAAGAAAAAAAATGCCTTCATGCAAAAAATCCAAAACCATAATAATGTTATTGTTATTTTGTGATAACCGTGGGGCTCTAAGGCTCAGAAAGATATAATCAGGCTGTTTATAATAAGACCGTGCGGGCCTCATTTTGTGAGGCACAAAAGTTGAGAAAAGAAAAATATTCTCAGTTACTCATCTTTTACAGATTTTCATCGATGCCTTTTATGCAATTCTCACATCAGGAAAGTCGTTCCCATGCTTTGTTCTCAAAACATTTCTCACAACACAGACTCATTTTTATACAAGACAAAAAAGTGTCAACACATGCAAAGCCACTCGATCACTTTAACTCTGCAACCAATGACTAAAAACCTTTCAGTCAAATAATTTTATGTTTTCATCAAAACCTTAATGGAACCAGCACCTCTCTCTAACTTTGTCTCTAAACCACTCGCACCACTTATTTGTGTGATATATGCTTGTGTGTAACCAGGCATTCCTGACACAACACTGAGAGCATGCATTTCTATTTGCTTCAAATCACACCACTGACAGCGTGTACATGACTTTACTCTTTCATAAATATTTGGAAAAAATGTTTTTAGTAGTGTAGTATAAAGAATATGCAGTTTATTCAAACACAATGAGGAAGGCTTTTGGGATGGGTGGGGAAAAAACATTCCTGATTTGAGAACTGCATTAAGAGTGCTGAGAATGACGGTCATGGTGTGAGGATTGAATGCAACATAAAGATAAAATAACTCCACAAATAAGTTGTAAGGAAAATGCCTTCATTCTAATACCACAGTTTACTCTATATACACTCCAACAATTTCTGCATGCAAGCCTTCATTCAGGGACTACTGGTTAGCTTTGATCTTGTTCCAGTCAGATTTGTGAGGCATAGCGTAGTTACTCATACTGTACTTACCCATTAATAATAATGTTAGCTCACCATATAAACTGAAAAGGGCTACAATTAGTCCCTTTTTACGAATCAATGCAAATCAGACGATTGCAATTACAGAGCAGAATCAGTTTTTAAAAACAAGACTTTTTAGTGTCTGACTCCTGACACCTATTCTATTTATTATAAACAGCCCCTAAGACTACATATGCTCATTTACACTAAATGGCCACACCTTTGAATATTTGATTTCAGGTGTTTTGAGTCCCATTTCCACAGGTGTATAAAACCACAGCAGAGCCATGCGGTCTGCTTTACAAACATGAAACAATGAGTCACTCTAAAGAGTGCGGTTCGATAATAGGATGCCACTGCTGCAACAATGTGTGAAATTTCTTCCCCCCTAGATGTCACACAATCAACTGTAAGAGGTACTACAGTTAACGAACCACCACCACAACCCAGCCACAAAGTAGCAGACCACATAAACTTACAGAGCTAGGTTACAGCTAAGGAACTGTGTGTAGAAGTCACCAATTTACTGCTGACGCAATAATCTCATAGTTTTAAACATTTTCTGTCATCAAAAACTGTGAGAGAGGAGCTTCATGAATGGGCTTCCATTGCTGAGCAGCTGCATACAAGCCTTATACAATCCTGCATAAGCACCTGGGGTGGAATAAAGCATGATGCTACTGGACAGTGGTGCAGTTGAGTTATGTGGCGTGTCAAGTCATACTTCTCTGTGTGGCAGTCTAATGCCACACCAGGTCAGGGTTTGTTGAATTCTCTGTTTTCAGCTGTGTGGTAACATTTTGAGGAACACCCTTTTCTAGCATGTCTTTGCCTCAGTGCACAAAGCAAGTCCCACAGAGGCATGGTTGGATCAGAACTTGATGGGTCCACACAAAGCTCAACACTGATTGGATGAACTAGAATGGCAATTGTGAGCCAGGACCTCAAAGATACTTTTGTGGATAAATGGGCAAAAATTCCCACAGACAGGTGTAAAATACAGGCATTTTGTCCATATGGTACAGTGACTCATCTTTTGATGTCAGTCTGAATGCAACAAAACAAAATGAGTGTATTGAATGTGTTTGCGTGTTCAGTCTAAGCACTCCAACATTTTTTCAGTTTCTGCATACAAGCCTCATTCAGTTAGTCTTGTTCCAGGAAGATCTGAGGCAGTGTTCTGGTGTAATTACTCATACTGTACTATTACTCCAGATTTCCCCATAAACTGAAAAGTGCTACACTCAGTCCCTTTTTAACATCAATACAAATCAGACATCAATATCAATTTTAAAAAGCAAGACTTTTCAATGCACAATGGTTGAGCAGGTTTAGGCTTACTTGGATACAATCTGTCATTTGGTTTAAGTCTAGTTTTACTCCTGACACCATTTTTTTTTTTTTTTTAATTCATGATTAACAAAACCGCTCATTCTGCTTGACTTGCAAACAGTCTAACACTACGAATCAATCACCATCACCATCAAGGGACTTGCCCACAGTACAGTGAATCTGAATCAGTTTCTGTAACAGTGTTTTTCCTCTACTCAACCCTTAAAAAAACCCAAAACAAAACACTGAATTAAAATTATAAAGCCACAGTTTACTACAAAATGCTTTGCTGTTTTTCATATCATCTGACTGTAGAGGTTTCTCTCTATAATATTGCAGGCTATTCATTTTATAACATTCGGGGGGGCTTGAGATGATGGTTATTGTAGACTGGCACCTTATATAACTGAACGCATTATCAGAACTCAAGTATGTGACATGTGAGCTGAGGAAGTTTATAAATAATTTGTAGGAGCTATAAAATGAAAGGTGATGATTCTGCATGACTGTTTCCAGGAAACGTGTTTCTTGAGTTTGTGACAATCTTAGCTCAACCAGCTTTCAGTATATTTGGGAAAACTAAGTAGTTCTTTTAGGAGTAAAAAGATCCCGTCAAAAAACATTCAAAAAGAAGATTTTGGATGTATATTTAGGATATTCTACCAGATATTTAGCATGCCAGCAAAAACAAGTTCCTGTTTTGGCTTTAAGTGGTTTTTTTCTCCCCTTTTTTTTTTTTTAAATTCCAGTAATGTTATTCTATTTTTACAGCTTTGAGAACTACAGAACATCATGCAAAAATAATAAGGTACAATATTCATTTAATAAATGCCTTGGAAAAGTCATGTTGGTTGTGAAATATTCAGGAAGGTACACCACAACCACCAACAAAAGCGGCAACAAGTTAATGATACCACAAAAATGTTACAATGCTGCCTTGTTGTGGAACTATAGACAATTACAAATCCAGATGCGTAATGTCGGGGTTAAGCAATCATATAAGGTCCTAAAGGGACCTATAATTAAATCTTCTGTTACTTTTTTAACCTTTAAGGACCTTGTTGTTTAGTTTGTGTTCTTTTTTTTTGGATTGAACATCTTGGGTCATAATGGAAAAGCCTACACTTGAATTCCGATTGATTTTTTTTTATCTTATAATCCATTAAAAAAAAAAAGTGCACCAATGAAATCTTGAATATCTGAGCACCTCACAATGATTTAAAAAGATTCAGCAAACATTTAGGTCATTTTTGGCATCCAGCATGATAGGGTACTGTAATCTTCTATGAATGCATCCTTAAAAATGCAAAAATGAGTATAAAGATGTTGGGATGAAAATTAATCTCACCTGTAATGGGCAAGAGCAGCATTAGGTCCACTTGCAGATATGGTGCCAAAGCTTGGGCCTCTGCTGTCCTTCTGTTTGCTGGAATAACGTTCATATAATTCTTTAATTATACTGTTACAAATTTGAGTTTGAGCTTTATAATTTCTAAAATTTCTCATCTTTCATGTGTAACAACTCCTTTAAATTTTACATTTTCAAATTAAATAGTTGGCTTCAAATACTTCATGTCAGCTGTCCCTGTTCCCACCCACCTGCGGCACTTGTCGACGTATTCTGCAGCGGTAACTTCAGTCTCACTCCCCTCTGGCACGGTCTTTTCCAGCCACATCAGGAACTGGATAACAGCAACGGCATCCCTCACCTGCACAGAGTCACCGTGACAATGAAAATGATGCAGATTAAAAATGCATATGGCATGTTGAAAGGCATCTTTGAATGGGGTAATACATTTACTCAGATGTATGTTTACTCAGTATCTCCTTTGGAGGCATTATGTGTGTCTGAGTGGATGACATACGTGAGCATCCCGTAAAATCTGCTGCTCAGTCTCATCTTTCACAGCTTTTGTCGTCAGCACGGGAGAGTAGGAACTTGTCAATAGTTTGTCCTACATGAGGCAAAAAATAATGATTATTAATGATTATTTTTTATTACCCATTTTGTAAAATTCTACATATTCATTAGTAGAAAGGCCTTGTTCAAAGAGGTGGAAACAAGACCCAGGGGTACTTAAACTCAGCCTGACCAGTCATTTTTTCAAATCATGTAATCCACATGGTCTGACTAAAGAACATGGGGATCTTCATAGTGATATGTGATATCAGGGGGGAGTTACTGCACAGAGAATAGTTATTTTTCACATCTGTGAAGGCCCGGTTTGCAGCTGTGTGTGACATGGCTGGAATGATAATTGGCACCTCCTAGTCTGAAGTCATGGTTCTCAGTTGGAAAAGGGTAGAGTGGCTTACTCAAGGGTCAGGAACTTGTTGCTCCAAGCAAAGGAGTTCAAGTATGTCCGTGACTGACGAAGGAAGTGGTTGTCACTGTTCTGATGGCTCCTGAGTCACTAAATTTAAGGATAGGATCCCGCCTTCACCCTTTGCCACATTAGTTTGAGGTAGCAGCAGAGTGGTTCGAGCGGTCCAGGGAAAGAGCTCAAATGCGATCACCTATCAAAGTGTTCGCAATAAAGCATTGTGTGTGAAAAGCAAACACTTTGTCTGTCGTGTTCTGATAGGGTTTCCCATAGCCCAGGAAGTGCTACATTGGGAACCAACTACTCCAATGCTCCATGTCAGACCCACAGCCCATGTAGCCAATGCAAATAACATGACAAATAATTCTTGCTTAACATATTCGAGGCCACAGCACTCGCATGTCAGTGCCCTTTGTGCCTCTTTTTCCCCCCTAAAGACGTATTTTTTGCTTTTCCAAAAGTTTTTAAACGAGGAAGCCTTTTGTGCCTCTCATTGTTAACAGAAGTCCCACTTGAATATATTGGCATCAACCCCCAAAAAAAGAGTGCCTGGCAATCCAATGGGCGGTTGACTCTGTTCGTTATTACCTCCTGGGATGCCCATTCACACTCTGCTCATTCCACGCCCCACTGCAGTGGTTTCATAACATGAAAGATGCCAATGCTTGGATTAACTGCTAGTATCCACCTAGTAGTGATCCATAGGTTGGGAGGTGCAGATTGCTGGAGCTGACTTCCTTTCTAATTCGTGAGGAGGGCTGTAGGTTAAGCCGGACGGCTCCCGGGTTTATTCAATTTTGCTACATGGTGGCGGGAAGTGGTTCGTGGCTCTGGCAGTGCCAGATGAGAACAGCTGACAGCAATGATCTAATCAGGTCCCTCCTGAGAACAAGCCGATTCATTTATGTCCTCTGTCATGGATATTTGTTTTTAGTCTGTATCTTTTGATTTATTTGAGCTACTCTATCAAGTCCCGATGTATTAAATAGAGGACATCCTGGGCTTTCCATTGATATCGCATGTGTTGGCCTCTTGGGTGGCCTGTTTTAGCTCCAAAGAGAAAAGAAATCACAAAAAAGTTCAATGGGAAGATTTTTTTCTTCCTCGGTTCTCAGGAGGATATTTTACGCAGTAGTGCGCTGGTGTGTGGAAAGGAGTCTGAGATGGCTAAGAGTGTGAGAGTGGCTGGAGCTGTCCTGGGAAGGAGCTCAAATGATCATCCATCAAAGAGTGTGCAATAACACATTGTGTGTGAAAACTAGACACTATGTCTGCAGCATTATCTTTCTCATAGCTCAGGAAGTGCTAGAAAAACAATTTAGTGCATTTGAAAAAAAAATCACTTCAAGTGGCAGGGAGCTAAAGTCCTATA
This sequence comes from Perissodus microlepis, assembly GCF_051167445.1. Taxonomy (NCBI): domain Eukaryota; kingdom Metazoa; phylum Chordata; class Actinopteri; order Cichliformes; family Cichlidae; genus Perissodus; species Perissodus microlepis. The sequence goes on from NC_140462.1 coordinate 16,769,050, forward strand.
TCAAACGAGTGAGAAAACGCCTTACATTCAAAAGTATAGCAGTTATTGCTAAAGAGATGATGCAGCAGTGGTAGAAAAGCTCCTTCCTCAACTTTTTAAAGCTTGAAGTCTGTGGCCATCAACTTTACAATGAGCATAAAGCAATAAACCTTTGCAGTTTGATTTTATAGGTCATCTGTCCAATATTTTCAGTTAAGTACACTGTAAATTTAGAAGGAGCCCTGTCACAGACTACCATCCTATCTGAGCTGTGACAGGTCTGAGCCCTTGACACCATAAGTGTAAGCAGACAAAAATAAAAATAAAAATAGATGCATTAGTTTATTTTTTACAGTTTTACTGGGAAAGTATGAATCTGTGTTCTCTTCAGTATATTATACATTAGACAAACAGTCATTTGATCCAAAGAATTGATTAGTGCAGCTTTATAATTTACAACAGCTCTTCCATCGAGAACAGCAGTGCAAACAGATTGTTAGACATAAAAAATAAATAAATAAAAAACTATCACGGTGGGCATAATTATGCTGTGCAACACATAAAAGGAAATAAAAGGTCTGCATACCTGTGGTGTAATGACCTCATAAAGAGCGTAGTTTGTGTACTCTGTACCGATCCACACCTTAACTCCAGGCCTGGTCACATAGTTCTTCAGATGATCGAGGATGGTGTCATAACCTTTTAGCTGCACACAGAGGGCCCCTTCACAAGAGGCATTCAAGTACACCGTCAACTCTTCAGTCACCCGCTCCACGTGGAGAAAGAGCCTGTTACATGACGTGAAGGGAAATAAATACTGCATATCCTTTTACATAATATATAAACCACTGATAATAGGTTTGCAGCTGGTATTTGTGATGGGAATTATAGGAAATAAGGAAATGCAAAAGGATTTTTATTCGGTGAAGTGTAGTGTCTAAAAAAATGAACCTACCAGATCTCATCCATTGTGAGTAGAGTGTAGGAGTAGAAGAAAGGGTTGTACGGGATGTCATTGCCACGCATATTGAAAAGCCCTAAAAACAAACAAAGAAAACATCTCACTGTCAGCAAGTTCATTTATTTCCTCACTGGGATCAATTTGGGCCATGAAGCGCTCTTTGCACCTATTGTGAGACTTACGTGACTCTCTCTGTGTAGCTGCTATTTCAAAACAGGCTCTAATTCAAGTCGAACAGTCTTACGAATGGTACCCTTCCTGTGTTGGTTTGTGGGTAGACTGCCTTTGTATAATTCAGTCTGCAGAAATCGTGCTTATTTCCGATTCAATCACATCATTTAACCTGTCACTTAGAGTGATGGAGCTGGAGGAGTGATTTTAGGTTGACATATAGAGAAATTGTTTGAATACGTTTTTAAGTGATTTCTTTTTTAATCCTAATATTCTTTATCTTAAAGGATTATTTTTTGTAATTACTTTCTTTAAAGTTAAAATGTTCATTAGTGGGGTGAAGATTTTGTACCCAGTGGTAGTTTTAGACAGTATAAAAGATGGACATGGCTTCCAGATCGGAAGATGGAAAGTAAAGTTTATGTACCTTAAAACTGCATTCTTTTGATTGCCAGCAGGGGGCGATAGCTGACTCTCCTGATGAGGTAATGTGCTCAGTCACTCATTTTGGGTCATAATTGAGAAACAAGTGGCAAAAAAAGCTCATCTGTATTTTATTGCGCTTGTGTCCATTGAAACAGGAAAGGGAGCCACACTGGAGTTCTCCAGAATCAAAAACAAAAACGTGTTTCCGGCTTACTTTCGACACTGCCTCCATCAGGCAATAGGTGCTCTCTGCAAGTAGACATGCTACCTGAGATCCCAATGGTCTGCCAGTACATTCCCAGTAATTATTTACTATTATTTATTATTACTATTATTTATTATTACTATTATTTATTTAAATACTTTTAGACAAAGGTATCCTTGCTATGTGTCTTTTTTAATATTTGTAGATCCTCTAAAGGTAAGAATATTACTTAAAATGCAGTCAAATCATCTTTAGTCAACCCTTTTTTTAATCACGATATTAGTAGTGTTTCATAGGTTTTTAAATTAAAGAAATTAATTAATTAGAAATGAGAAAAAAAAGTCAGTTTTCTACTGACTGCTGTGCTGTTACACTGTAGAAAACAAGGCCTGAAGCAAACAAATATGCAGTGCAGCTGCATGTCACTGGTAGGCAGCATGTTGTTACTGGTACTGAACAGTTAGGACCACAAACACATCTAAAACAGATCTGTGACATTTTCAGGTTAATTTATATGCTGCAGCTGAGTAGCTTGTCGGGACAGGATGTTGGGCAAGTAACAGAGCAATAAGGAAATCTATTCAGGGGGACTTTAAAATGAACTGATATTTCCTTCTTGTCATGCTGAATAGGGGAATGTAGTTCTGGACATTCAAATAAGCTTGAATCAAATGGGGGGAATTTAAATTCTGCCCTCGTGGTGGTGAAGAGCGTCTAAGACCTGCAATGAATACATTAGAGCTAGATATGTCTCAGGTGCTTTTCTCAGTGATCCAGTTGTAGCTCAATATAAATATGCACCACAATTAACTAAGGCATTTCTTAACAGCATTATAAGATATATAAGATTGCAGTTACTTACAAGCCGTTTCATCCAGCGCTGAAAGCAGGAGGCCTGTGGGCTTGTATGGATTGTCCCCCATCTGAGTTCGTATGTGCTCCACTTTCTCCTGCCAGGTCCTCTCTACAAATATACATATTTCATTTTCATTTGCATCAGTGAGACACATTTGATGCTCATTTGTCGTGCAGTGTGCTTTTGTCCATCCTCAAAGGGTGGCTGTAGCTCAGGAGGTAGAGCAGGCCGTTTGCTAATTGGAAGGTAGGTGGTTCAATCTAGAAGATACTTACCCCACGTCGCTCTCTGATGCATCCACTGGAGTAGGAATATGTTTGAATGTTATATAGAAAGCACTTGCTTGCTACAATTGTAACTTGGACTTGTCTGAGTGCTTTTTGCTCAAAGTGAGTTTGTAGAGAGTAGGGCATGTGAAGAAAAATAACACTTAATTGCTCCCTAAAGCTGAGGTAAATGGCAGAGTTCATACTGGGATTCTAACATTTTCACTTCACAAATAATGTGGTTTAAACCAAACAAATGTTATTATTAGCAAATAATGCCAAAATAGTTCGAACAGAACGTCTTTAACCACAACTCTTGATTATTAACAGTTTATCAATATTTCATTTTTAGGTCAAACAATCAATACAGATTATCGTCACACTGCTCGTTCATACAGTAATTATCTGGGTGTTTATTACTATGAGAATTTAATTGTCTCATCATCAACAACAACAACAACCAAGAGGTTGCTAATGATGGGTCTGTCTAGCACAACCCCTCGCTGGAACGAGACAGTTTTAACTACACAGCAAAAGCATTGAACACCAAGTAGGCAAAGTTCTTTATATTACTCATGCATGAGGGA